>NC_053023.1:524107193-524399565 GCF_003073215.2 Triticum urartu
GAATTCTCTCGAGTGCAAAAAGTTGCTAAATTTGGATTTGGTATAGTGGACAACAGTATGTGTGTGTGTGCAGTGCAGTTCGGCTCCAGTTTTGGTTATTCAGTGAGTGTGTGCAGTATATGATGTGCACACACATGCACTACAGTGCCCTTCCGATGCAGTCTAGCGATATTTTTGTTCAAGCGACATGGTGGGATTGGGTGCTCCTCTGGTGCCGCGCCGGCCAGTTGGGCAGGCCACGAGAAAATATTCTGGTGTGTTGTGCAGTTCGATAGTCTCCCATCTGCAGTACCCATGTCTTTAACAAAATTTGTTTGAAGAATACAAAAAAGTAGCTCACTCCAATTTGTGTAGCAGCTCATTACCCCTTTGTATGAAGTGCGATTTCTTTGTGTTTGAAAAATCAGCCGACTATATCAACACCCGCGGTGCATTTGGTCCTCAGATGCGGTTCACTTTTAAGAGTGATGTTGTTCACTTGTGCCTAAAAAAATGAAAGTGCTAAAAATTTAGCGCAACAACAAAGATAGTAATGAGGTTCACTTAGATATATGTCGCGGTTCACTTGCCCCCGTCTCTACGGTCCGCTCTCGTTCATAAAAGAAAGTTGAAAAAAGACAAAAAAACTCGTATGGGAAAATTTACGTCCCATAAAAAAAATCATGCAGTGCACTTGTCAGTCTGATGAAGTGCGGTTTTTAGTCTAAAGAAGTGCACTCCACCTCGTTTGGTAAATTTACATCCCACAAAAAAGAAATCATGCAGTGCACTTGTCTGTCCAATGAAGTGCGTGTTTTAGTCTAAATAAGTGCGGTTTTCTGTCTGATGCAGTGCGGCCCGTTTACGGTAGTCTCGAGGTTCACTTTTCATAGTCTTGCAGTTCACCAACACTTGACATGAAGTGCACTCCACCTCGTTTAGGAAAATTTACGTCCCATAAAAAAGAAATCATGCAGTGCACTTGTTTGTCTGATGAAGTGCAGTTTTTACTCTAAAGAAGTGCGGTTTTCTGTCTGATGTAGTACATACGACGATTTTGATGTCGCGAAAAACAAAGTGTCCGCATTTTGTTAAAATAAAAAATGCTCCTAAACCGTAAGGAATCGGAGAGAGTGTTCTATATGGAAAAGATGCGCCTCATCGATATCTTTCCAACGGCGTATAATTTGAATCATTTTGACCAGCGATTTGTAAAAAATTCGTGAAAAACGGCCGCTGCCTCTCGACATCAGCCGCACGATTTTGAAAATTAACTAAAAACCGTAAGGAATCTCGAAAACATTTCAACATATAAAAGTTGCACCTTGTTCGTAGCTTTCCAACGGCGTATCATACGTCTCGTTTCGACAAACAGTTAGCAAAATGGAGTGAAAACAGTACCAAAAATTTCAAAAAAATTGAAAAATAGAATTCCACGATTTAGTAAATTTGAAACTACTCTCAAACAGTAACGAATTAGAGAAAATAATAGATATGAAAAATATGCGCCTCGACGATATCTTTCCAATGGTGTATCATTTGCTTCATTCCGACGAGCGGTTTAGAAAAATGGTGAAAAAACGCTCACTGCCACTCGTCATGGGACACACCATTTTCAAAACTGCTCTTAAACTGTGTGGAATCTCAAAAAGTGTTCAACATGGAGAAGTTGAGCCTAATCCATAGCTTTCCCACGGTATATTATATGCCTTGTTCCGATAAACGGTTAAAAAACTAGAGGCGAAAACAGTACCGAAAAACACGGCGTGCAGTTTTTTTGCGACGGGAAGTTCACTCGCATGAGTACTGCAGCACACTTAGTTCAAACAATGATTTGCACTTGCGTTGAGCGTGCAGTGCAGAAGTGTTGTCAGAATAGTTATTCTGCTAATATTGTTAGAATAGACCAGCTGTATATATAGGCTGCTAATACTGTTAGAATAGACCTTCCTACTTCCTCACCTGACCCTGTTCAGCTCCGGGTGGCGGCCAAGCTTGCACCTCCCACGGCCGCATGCGCTCAACACGTACTGCCACAGCTTGCACTTCATCTCTCCCTCTGCTTGCGCAGTGTAGCTTCAGCTTCTTGCAGTGACTTGGACTTGGCATGCTGATGGAGATGACCTGCACTCCAGTAGGATGGGACCTGCCCATGTCGAGGCCGTAGAGATGTACAACTCATATGCTCCTTCCCCCATTTGGTTGCATGGAACATGTTCGTGCAAATGCCCATGTGATCATTGTATTTGTTACAGGGTGATACTTCTTGGTCAACAATGATATAGCACTGACGTATAGCGTTATAATGTCTCATTTTTTGTATGATCGGTCTATACTAGAACGCCTATAATTTTTTGGAAAATATTCAGACTGCAACCTGAGAAGTTCGTCGGTAAAAAAATCATGGAAAAATGGAGAAACAAAAACAAGTAAAAACACATGGAGAAAAGTTTCATGAGTACACGGGAAAAAGGGTTCAAATGAACGTGTGAAGTTCAAGTTTTAGAAGTTGGTAAGTTTGAAAACAATAAGCCAGATAAAATAAGTGCAGAGGAAAAGAAGTTACATCCGAAAAACAATAAAGAGACCATGATAAAAAATTCCTCAAGAAAAAGAAAGGGACAAATGTGGTGTGAACTAAGACGCGCACGCGCGAGAGAGAGAGAGAGACGTTGCAAAAAGTTCGTAGTCGAGGGTTGCGAAGCTCAAAAAAGAACACTAAAGCATCATTATAAAAAGTTCTTTTGTATTTTTGACAAAACCCAGACGGAATTCCCACAATGTTTTTTGAATTAAAACCATAAAGTTTGAATTAAAAAATTGAAGTGAATAGAATCAAGAAGTTCGAATTAAAATAACAAAGCAATTTGATGTTTATATACCAACAAGAAAACATGCCTCACCTAGAAAATGTTAGCTTTGGAAGTGCAAAATCAAAAAAGGTTCACCGCATGAAACATAGCAAGTTCGGAGAATAACCCAACATTATATTTTTTGAGTAAGATTAACCGGTCAATCAAAAAAAGTTTTATGAAAACAAAACTTCATAAAAAAGGGATTCCGTGCTTCTAAATAAGAAAACATGAAGTTCAAATTTAAATAACCAAGAAGTTGGAAAGGTGAAACTAAAAATATAGTGTGGTTTAAAATGTTTTTAAAAAAAATCCCATTTCTAAAACACCCACACGTTCAAATTAAAAATAACGGAGCGATTCAGTGTTTATAAAGAAAACTTAGATTTCTCCAGTTCCTAAAGAATAAAAACAAAGAAGTTTAAATTAAGATAACACGGAAGTTCGATGGTTATTTACCATGAAGAAAAACAAAGCTTCAACTATAAAAGTGTTAAGTTGAGAATTTCAAATTTGATAAAATAGAGAGTTCGAAGAAAACGTTATCACTGTACTAAAATAATTTCCATGGATATTCCCACTATTAAAAAAGAATAACCAAAAAGTTCAAATTAAAATAACAAAGTTGTTCAATATTTGTAATAGAAAATAGTTTTTCATAGTTTTAAATAACCATAAGAAGGTCAAATTAAAATAACAGAGCAGTTCAAAAATAGTTGCTAAAAACAGATTTTTTTCCGTTTCTAGGAAAGACCTGGAAGTTCAAAATTTATAAAATGAAGTGGTTCAATGTTTATTTACAAAAATACCTTGTTACCAAATAATAAAGCCAAGAAGTTCACTTTAAAAAATAGAGGGTCAGACGTATACAAAAAAAATCAGTTCTTCTCGTTTCTCGAAAAAGTAAATTATGAAGTTCAAGTAAAGTATAAAGGATTTTCACCATTTCTAAATAAAAAACTTTGCTTGGGTTTCTAAATAATAATAATAAAGTGGAAGGAGCGGATTTGCAGCATCTTTTCAATGCCATATTATTTATCTCATTCCGATAAACGGTTTAGAAATGCTATCGAAAATACGATTCACGTTTTCGGTATGAAGAAAAGAACGTTTTGAAAACTACTCTTAAACCACTTAGGTTTTGCCGAAAATTTAACTTGGGTCATGCTACTCGTGTCCATAGCTTTCCAACGGTATATCGCAAGCCCCATTTGGGTAATGTTTGCGGAAGTGTAATCTAACAATGGAGGGAGTTCAACTACTGCTGCTAGGACAAAAAGAAAGGAGAAGTTCAATTTCTAAAGATGACCCGGTTCGACGTGTTAAACAATATTGTAAGAAAACAAAAAGAAAATGAGAAGTTCAATTTCAGAAGATGACACGGTTTGATGTGCAAACCAATGCAAAGGCACACACAAAAATGTTGTTTTGGTGTCTTAAATATTTTTATTCATAAAAAAGACTAAGAAAAAAAAACCAGGAAGTCCATATTAAAAAGATGGAGAAGTTCGATGATTATAGAAAACTCAGATTTTCTTCGTTATTAAAGAATGAAAACAAGAAGTTCAAAAAGAAAATAACAAGAAGTTCAACTTTTAAAACTAGATCGCTTCAACATATCATAAAAGATTAAGAAATAAAACTAGGAAGTCCATATTAAATAGATGGAGAAGTTCGATGGTTTTCCTCGTTATTAAAGAATGGAAATAAGAAGTTCAAAAATAAAATAACAAGAAGTTCAACTTTTAGGAATAGAGCGCATAAAAAAGATTAAGAAATAAAACCAGGAAGTCCATATTAAAAAGATGGAGAAGTTCGATGATTATAGAAAACTCAGATTTTCCTCGTTATTAAACAATGGAAACAAGAAGTTCAAAAATAAAATAACAAGAAGTTCAATTTTTTTAAAAATAGAGCGCATAAAAAAGATTAAGAAATAAACCAGGAAGTCCATATTAAAAAGATGGAGAAGTTCGATGATTATAGAAAACTCATATTTTCCTCGTTATTAAAGAATGGAAACAAGAAGTTGAAAAATAAAATAACAAGAAGTTCAACTATTAAAAATAGAGCGCTTCAAAATTTCATAAAAAAATTATGAAAATCAGATTAAAAATTCATAAAAAAACTCAAAATATTTTCACGTAACCGAGAGAAGTTCTGGTTGATAACTGCCAGAAGTTCATATACTACACGGTGTGCATTTTGTATTAAAAAAGAATAAAAAAGCAAAGGCTAAATTTTTTGTTGTTATAAGTTCAAGTCTCCGGTCGGAGAAAGTTAAAAAATATAATGCGAGAGAGGTTTGTTACAAAGAGAATATCATTTGTGTAATACTGACGAAATGGATGGGAAAATTAAAAACGAAAATACGTCACAGAAGTTCAATGTGAAAATAGCACGAAGTTCGACTGCTATAGTGAATGAATTTGAGATGAAAAACTTTTAAAATTTTCGCGAGTATGAAAAAACGATCAACACGGGAAAGTTGTGTGTTTACAATAGCTTTCCATCGGTATATCACTTGCTCAATTCCGGTGAGTGGATGGAGAGCTACGAGGAGTGGATGGAGAGCTACGGGCAAAAAAAGCACGTGAAAACAGAGTGAAGTTCAAGTAGACATGCCGAGAAGTTCAAGTTCTTCACGCGGTGCATTTTCGAAGAATCTGTTTCGCGATAAAGGCAGAACGAACGATCTCGCCATTTTCGAAATTATTTGAAAACAGCAAGGAATCACAGAAAACCATCAACATGAAAAAGTTTCGAATTTTCCGTAGCTTTTCAGCGGTATATTATTTGCCCCATTCCGATAAAGTTTGTAGAAATTACGGCAAAAATATGTTTTTAGCCATTTTCAAATCTGACATAAAATCGTAATGAATTAGGAGAAATAATATATACAAAAAAGTTTCGCATTTCTTCAAGCTTTCCAACGCCATATCATTTGCTGCATTTGGACGTACGATTAAAAAATTAGCTCAAAAATACGAACTCGGTGGAACTTGTACCGTTTTCTAAATTACTTTTAAACCGTTCAAAATTAGAAGAAACTTTTAACATGAAAAAGTAGCGCATTTTCATAAGCTTTCCAACGCCATATTGTTTGCCTCAATTGGATTAGCCATTTAGAAATGGCATCGAAAATACAAACTCGGGTGTTCCATTTGCGAAATTATATGATTTTCCGAATTACTCTTTAACCATAGGGAATTCGAGAAAAATTTCAACATGCGGAAGGAGCAGTTTTTCAGCAGCTTTCTAACGCCATATTATTTGCCTCATTCCGATAAACGGTTTAAAAATGTGATCGAAAATACGATTCATGTTTTTTGTATGAAGAAAAAACGGTTTTCAAAACTGCTCTTAAACCGCTTACATTTTGCCAAAAATTTAACTTGGGTCATGATACCGATGTCCATAGCTTTCCAACGGTATATCGCAAGCCCCATTTGGACACCTTTTAGCTGAAGTTCAACCTAGTACTCGGGGAAGGTCAAACGCGTTTCTCGGGAAGTTCATGTTGTGATCAGAATATTATTCTGATTCCGTGATCAGAATAGTGTTTATGTATATATATATATATATATATATATATATATATATATATGATAACTCCAGCCCTATATAGGCCCGATGAGATGTTTCTGAGGTCAAGACCAACACTAGACCAACCCATTGGCACGTTGCCGAACGACCTAATAACCCGGCCACGACCTTCTCTAACCTCCCACGATTCCACCGTCCTCGTCCTGCAGCGCCGCCGCCGTCCACCGGCCTCCTCCCGTGAAACCGCCGCCGCCTACCTTCCATGGAACCGCCGCCGGCCTGATCCCGTGGCCCTGCATCCGCCCTTTTGCTGCGGCCACGTGCCTTCCTCCTCCCGTGGCCCTACCCCCGGTCTTCTCCAGTGGCCGCACGCCGTCCTCCTATCATTGCCCCACCGGCGATCTCCTCCCGCGGATGCGCCGCCGCCGACCCCCAACAGGATCCGTGCCTCCACCACCCCCAAGATCCTACGCCGCTGGGTGGGATCCGGCATCCCGCATCCACGTCCCGGCGAGCCCAAGCACGCTGTCGGCCGCGTGTACTCGACGCAACACCTCCCGCCTCCCAACATCGCTGCCTACCCTGCCATCACCGCAACCACGCATCACTCCAGCTGGGATCCATCGCGCAGTCCACCTCGTCCGTGCGTGCAGTCCCTCCTTGTCCGCTCGCTTGACAGCAGAGGTGAGACCTACCTCTGTGCCTCCTCCTCCACCTTACGGGCAGTTCAATTTGCTCTAGCAATTCAATTTTGTCATGTGCATCACCCAGATGAATATGTATGTGTTTTGTTTAGTATACATTGAGTAAATTTAGTATTGTTTTTTCAACTCACTCCAGCAATCCTATTATTTTCAATTTGACGTTTATGTGTACATTGAGAAAGTTGAGTATTGTCGTGGTCGACAATGACCATGACTAGCTAAGTAACTTTGTCCAATTATCTATATGGGTGCATATCTTGTCTTTACTGAAATGCCTCCACGAACAAGAATACTAGTTCCATCAGTTTCAAGTACGTGTGATGTGGTCCTCTGGTTTTTTATTCTTCCGTGAAATTCTTGTAGTGTTCTACATCTCCTTGTTCTCTTGTAATGGGGCGTGTACTGGTTTTTCCATGAAAATATTCTGTAGCTAGCTGGTAGTGCAACTACTCTCTCGCCTATGTTGCTTCCTATCCTTCCGGTGCCACTGTAACTACTCTCTCGCCTGTGTTATTGTTCTATGTGATGCCTCTGCTTTGTGTCCATGCCCAACTTGCTGATGTTTGTATCTCACTAGGTGCTAATTCTCTATCTAATTGATTCCGATCGACAGCAAATAGTGCTCCCAAATCTGCAGAAGGAGCTCCTGATTTTTATGTCTGAAGTTCAGCTGTACCATGGAGACGCCGTTCAAAAACACTAGCAGGTGATGTGCTAACCAGCTACAGGACATGGTCTCCTCGAGTTGCAGGTCGCACCCTTTACCCATCCGTGTTGTCACCCGCGCCCTACCCATTGCATTTCTTCAAAAGGTTGAGAGTTCTATTGGGTTAGAAGCCACAGGAGAGCATTTAAATTTGTGTTTGCTTTTGAGTAAATGTTCTAGGGCTGAATGTTATCATACAGTCTTGTTCAAACCATGATTTTTCTTCAGAAGGTTCAGAGTTCTATTGGGTTAGAAACATGTACAGTTTGTCAGCTTGTTTCAAGTCGTCTAACTCTGGAGTTCTAGATTGATTTACTAGGTTGCCCGCGCCGGCCGTCGAAGCCTACCAAGGTGATGCCTCACTGCTGCCAGCGTCTCCCTGCACCCCTCCTCCACACCACAAGGTCGATAGAGATATCACGTTGTTTCTGTTGCTCTTCTACTACATCTTCAGGTTCAGAAAAGGAAACAACAACGTTTCACTGCAGTCCAAATCCATGTGTGGGGAGATGCTACAAGTTTGCCGTCCCTCGATCTGCCGAGAAGCCTCGCCGTCGCGTCTTCTTTTCTTGCAATCGCGTAGCTTTAGCCTGATATGCTCGGCTGATGCATCTCTTTCTTTTTGTTTCTTTTTTGCAAACTTCTTGCTTTTCATACCTCAACTTGTGTAGATCTTTTTGCAATACCGACATAGAGAAGTCTGCACTTCCAACTGACATTCAAAAGTTCAGCTTGACGCCATGCGGGACACTGCAGAGCTGCCGTGGTGTCGATCGAGGCGCTGAAGTCTAGGGCTGTTGCATGATCTTTCTTGCTGAGGTCGAGCTAGAGTGCGATGGTGTCCATGCTCGCCACCCTTCTAGAGTCTGGTGCTAATGCGGGCTTTCTCTTGCTATTTTTTGTCTTACCATGAGAGGGATAACAAATTATTTAATGTAACTTTTCTCCTTTACACTTGCTACTCTGAATAATTGGCTCCCAACAGTAGGTTGGTGTCGTGGGTCTAAGACTGACAGTAGAATGGGGGGGGGTAGGTATGAGGAGGCAAGATCCTAGCTATGGCGAAGTTGTACACACGAGTTTTACGAGTTCAGGCCCTTCGCGGAGGAAGTAGCATCCCTACGTCTCGGTGCCCAAAGGCGGTCAATTGGATTTGAATGCGTGTTTACATGGGGTGCGAACCCTTGTGCCAGTGGAGGGGGTGGCTTATATAGAGTGCGCCAGGACCCCAGCCAACCCATGTTACAAGGGGTTTAAGGTACATCAAGAGGGGGGCATTATTGGTAACACTAGCAATTAAGTGACATAAATGCCTATTAAGTCTATGAAGTAAACATCCGACCGTTGTCGTGCAGAGTGACTTTAGGTCTTTTGTCTGTCGAGTGAAAATTGTTGTGGTCGAGTGACTTTGAATCTTCCGAGTGGAATGCCTTGTAGCCGAGTGGATGATGCTATCCCTTGAATGCTTCTGGTTTTAAGATGGTGTCCTAGGGGAGGGTGTCTAGGTCAGGCCTATGACCCTACCCTAGGTACATAGCTTCATATTAGCCCCCGAATGGTTCAGGGTTTGAGTGGAGAAGGAGTTGAGAACACCTCCGATTCAATTTTCGCGCTTCGGGAGCGTCTTATTGGGACCAAATGAGCAATCATGATGACTTAAACTTCTTTTTCAGTCGCCTTGATCCATTCTTGGTTCTGTCGAGTGAACTTTTACTATGATGCTTCGAGTAATGATATGGGAAAATCTTCCGTCTGATAGGTTGCTCTGCTGCTCGCGGATATTGTGGGATTCGAATTTTGGGGAAGCGCGCGGGGCGGAGGAGGCCGCAGTAATCGGACGGGATTAGGCAGGGCTGCCTCGACCACTGCGCCACATTTTTCGCCACGTATCTCGCGCGCGACTGTTGAGGGATTTGATAGGATTGTCCGGACCCACAGTCCAGCCACTCGGAAACGACCTCATATAAGGTGCCGGATTGGGGTTTTTTGTGCAGTGCGTTCCCATTCTTCTTCTTTCTCCCCCGCTTTCTCCGCCACATCCACCTCCGCTCCCAGCGCCGCTACTCTATTCAAGCTTCGCCCGCTGCAATGGGGAAGGAGAAGACGGTGGCTTTGGAGCGCGTGAAGAAGGCGACGACGAAGGCGAAGGGGAAGAAGTCCAGCCAGGGCGGATCTTCATCGAGGTTCGGCCTGCCGTGCGGCTGGATCCAGGGCGACTGGATTCGGTCGACGATTCGTCAGTACGTCATCGACGATCTGGTCGAGGGGGGGCTGATTCCCCACGAATCGGTGCTGCTCTCGGAGGGTGAGACCGAGCTGCATCCATGGGAGGGTGAGTGCGTTCTCCTCGCCACCCATGTTGACCGCGGATTTTGTTTGCCTCCCCATCCTTTTTTCCGAGGCTTCTTGAACTTCTTTGGAGCACAACTCCACCACTTTTCTCCCAACACCATCGTGTACCTCACTGCCTACGTGTCCATGTGCGAGAACTTCTTAGGTTGTAGGCCACACTGGGGCCTTTTCAAGCATATTTTCACGTGTCGTTCCCAGTCGGTCAAGAAGGCCAACCCGAGTGATGAGAGGACGCACGTGATCCAGATGTGCGGGGGTCTTGGGATTCTAATGAGAGGTAAAAGAACTTTCCCAGCCATGATCCTTCCCGAGTCAGTCCGAGGATGGCAGTCGACCTGGTTCTATTGCAAAGACCAGCCGACTCCAGGTCAATCGACCGGACTTCCACCCTTCTCTATGGCTCGGGTCGAAAAGCCCTCCGCCTTGAAAATGATCCCGAAGGAGAAGGCACAGGTGAAGGTGTTGGTCGAGCGGGTGGTCCAACTCGTCTGTGACGGCGTGACTGGCATGGATCTGCTGGAGGTCTTCCTTAAATGACGTATTCAGCCGCTTCAAGCTCGAGACCATCCGATGTGGATGTATTCGGGCATTGATGATTCCACTCGGATCCACCCAGAAGAGGTCGACGAGGACACGGTGGAGAAGTGGATGAGAGGTATCACTGGCAACAACGATAACCCCAGGGGGTCTAGGAGAGTCCCTCCATTCGACAACTCGCGCCAACCAGACAAGGTCCAACTCTGAACTGCCGAGTGTTCTCTTGATTTGTCATGTAACTGCTTGTTGTCAACTGACTGATTTCTGCTTCGCTTGTTGTCTTTCAGGCCCTTATTGAGATGTACTCGATGCCCAACGGGGAGCAGGAGCAGGATCCGGAGGGGGAGGCGAGAGCGGTGAGTGGCACTCTGATGAAGAGGAGGACGAGGAGAGTGATGACCCGAGTGATGAAGAAGTGGTCGACTCACCTCCCCATAGGGAAAAATGATCCAACACTACAAAAAAAAGACACATCCATGACATTTTGGGCCGAACGAATTTTTTTCCTGTCATACATATGACACTTCTATGACTATAATTGTGACAAAACCCGGTATCATCATAGATGTGGTGGGCTCCTACTTCTGTGACAAAAAATCATGACAGAAAATGGGCTTTTCGTCCTGGGCGGGCCGGAGACGAAGCTGCATGACATTCTTTGGGCCGTCCATGACAGAAAAAACCGTGGTAGAAGCGAGGGCGAGGAAAATTTCGGGGAGTTCCCGGTTACGGTGGAAGGTCGGGGACCGAGCGATGCGCATTTCTCTCGTACACGTATGCGCGTGTGTGCGAGGCGTTGGCTCTAACTGAACCCAAGCGAGGCGTTGGGCTCTAACTGAACCCGAGCGATTGCACTGCAGGCTACGCGTTACTGAACCCGAGCGATCGATTGATGGCTTTTAATTGAACCTGATCGAGCGATTCCTTCGCTACTGCTGCTAACTGAAGCCGATCGATGCTGCCTCTAGGATGAACAGTGAGCGTTGCGGGGGGTATGGATGAACAGTGAGCGGTGGCGTTGCCTCTGGATGAACAGGACCCCATGGTGTGGTGGAGGGCTGGATGAACAGTAGATGGTGGAGGGGTGCCCGTGGAGGGGTGGTTGAAAGGACCCCGTGGTGTGGAGGGCTGGATGAACAGTAGACAGTGGAGGGGTGCCCGTGGAGGGGTGGTTGAACAGTAGCTGGTGGAGTAGCGCGCGGTGGAGGCTGGATGAACAGGAGTCTGTGGAGGCTGGAGGAGGTCGACGGTAGCCTGTGGAGGCTGGAGGAGGTCGACGATGGAGATGAACAGTATCCCGTGGAGTCCCGTTTTGCGGTATGCCACACCCCTCTCGATGAACAGGACCCCGTTTCGACCGTAGCGCTCCAACACAAGTCCGTTTCCTCCGTTTTGTGGTACGCCACACCCCTCCCGATCAATAGGACCCCCGTTTCGACCGTAGGAGGTCTGTTTCGTCCGTTTTGCGGTACGCCACACCCCTCCCGATCAACATGACCCCTGTTTCGACCGTAGGAGGTCCATTTCCTCCATTTTGCGATACGCCAGACCCCTCCCGATCAACAGGACCCCGTTCCGAACGTAGGAGGTCCGTTTTCTCCGTTGTGCGGTACGCCAGGCCTCGTTTCCATCTCCTGTTCCGTCCAAGCCCTCCCGATGAACACGACCACGCATTCCGCTCCGACCCAGTCGGTTGGCTCCCATGCGTTCCGTTGCCTCCCGATGAACACGACGCATTCCGTTGCCTCCCCATGAACACGACGCATTCCGTTGCCTCCCCATGAACACGACAACGACGCTGTTTCTCCGCTCTGACCCAGCCATGTGCACGAGCCCTGGCCGTACGTATGCGCGAGTAGGCGTTCGAGACCCTGCCCGTATGTACACATACGTGGCCGTATTTTCTTTCTTGCACCCTGGCCGCTGTACGTACGTGTACATGCTACTTGCGCGCCTCTACTATGACACATACACGCCTCTACTACGACACATGCACGCCTCTACATCCACCAGTATATATGTATGTACACGTTCGCGACCAGAATGACAACGCTACGTACACTTCGACCAGGTGGGTCCCGACTGTCAGGCACTTCCTTGCCTGCGAAGATATAGCTGGTGGGTCCCAGCAGTCAGGGGGCGAATCGTTTTTTGCCCGGACGCACTTCCTTGCGTGCAAAGATGTAGCTGGTGGGTCCCAGCAGTCAGGGGCAAATGTTTTTTCGCGAAATACGGTGGCCCATCCGGTGGGTCCCCGCTGTCAGGTGGAGGAATAATTATTTTGCACGTAATAAGGAGGCACTTCCTTGCTGCGGCCGTGGACCCAGCTGTCAGCCTCTCCACGTACAGTCCATGTCCGATGGAAGCCGTTCCTTGACCACGTTGACCACGCCGCGCCGAGAGCACCAGGGCGGTGGACGATGGCGAGGCCTAGGAAGGGGACGACGTGGAGCCGGGGTAGACGCGACAGTGGATGCCCACGCGTAGAGGAGTACGAGGGTTCACTGGTTCGCTGCGGTGTGAGGCTCCCGTCGCTGCAGAATAACAGGGGGTGTGGGTGAGTAGAGGGATGGCCTAGCCCGCGGTGGGAGTAGTAGGGGGCGGTGAGGCCTCCGCCGCATCACAGCCGGCCACGAGAGGCAGGAGCACAAGGCACGACCGGCGCTGGTTTGGGCGGCTGGAGCAAGAAGACCAGAGGTTGAAGAAGCACTACGGCCGTTGGATGGACATCGTATGGTCACTGGAGCTAGGATCGTGCATATTGACTAAGTTGACAAAGCCCTCCGTCCCCGTCAAATTAGTAGGCCCACAAGTCAGCCTGCCACTATACTAGGTCCCAGCTAACAGGGGGAGTATTCATTTTTTTGTGCGTAATAAGGAGGCACTTCCTTGCGTGCGAAGATATAGCTGGTGGGTCCGAGCTGTTAGTGGCGGTAACGTTTTTTTCCCGAAATATAGAGGCCCTTTCGGTGGGTCCCTGATGTCAGGTGGAGGAATCATTATGTTGCGCGTAATAAGGAGGCATTTCCTTGCGTGCAACCATGGATCTAGCTGTCGGCCTCTCCACGTACAGTCCACTTTAGATGCATGTCGGCCGTTGACCACGTTGACCAGGCCGCGCCGAGAGCACCAGGGCGGTGGACGTCGCGAGTCCTAGGAAGGAAACGACACAGAGGCAGGGAACACTCGGCAGCTGTTTCCCACGCGGAGGGGAGTACGACTGTACGAGGGTTTACTGGTTCGTCTGCCTTCGCCGGAGAATAACAGCAGGTGTGGGTGAGTAGAGGGATGGCTAGGCTAGCGATGGGAGTACGGTGGGGCGGTGAGGCCTGCACGGCAGCACAGCCGTCCGCGGGGAGGAGGGAGCAAGCAGTCCCGCCGACGCTTGTTTGAGCGGCTGGAGCAGGAAGAGTAGAGATTGAAGAAGCATGACGGCCGTTCGATGGACATCCAACAGTCACTGCTTGTGCGTCAACCTTTTTTTGGAAAGCCTCAAATCTGTGGAAAATAGCATACAACCCATCTGCCATTATTTCTAATAATTTACAGCCCATTTGCTAATTCTTAAGGTTTTTTTCGAGCCCATATTCTTTTTCTTAGCATTACAACCCATATTGTGGCCACTGTTAAAAAATTATACGAAATTTTGCATATTTCGGTGCAGTCCGAATTGTTTTTAATCTCGAAATTTCGACTCACATTCAAACTGATTTTAAAAATAAATGTATATCAATATAAAATCCAACAAATTCTCCACGCAAAAAATTAATGTAATTTAAAATCTCGAAATGAAAAAAAAAGATATTTGAAACTAATTGCCGGTTTGATGTGTTTTAAAAATGTACAACCCATTTCTCATTACTGATGGGCCATTTTCTTGGCCAACCGAATGAAAGCTCTCCTCATCTTGAAAGATTTGCAGCCCAACAGGCCTAACAAAGCGACTTACTTGGCAAATCACAAAAAAACCGGGCTGTGGGCATGGACCCAGCTATCAGCCTCTCCACGTACAGTACTCTTTCGATGGAAGTTGTTCCTTGACCACATTGACCACGCCGCGCGGAGAGCACCACGGCGGTGGACGACGGCGAGGCCTAGGAAGGGGACGACGCGGAGCTGGGGAAGACGAGGCAGTGGAAGCCCGCGTGGAGAGGAGTACGAGGGTTCACTAGTTCGGCTGCGGTGTGAGGCTGCCATCACCGCAGGGCCTGGTTAGCGGTGGGAATAGTAGGGGCGGTGAGGCCTCCGTGGCAGCACAGCCGGCCACGGGAGGCAGGAGCATGCGACACGACCGGCGCTGCTTTGGGCGGCTGGAGCAAGAAGACTAGAGGTTGAAGAAGCACTACGGCCGTTGGATGGACATCGTACGGTCGCTGGAGCTAGAATCGTTCATATTGACTAAGTTGACAAAGCCCTTCGTTCCCGTCAACTTAGTAGGCCCACAAGTCAGCCTCCCACAATGGTGGGTCCCAGCTAGCAGGGGGTATTCATTTTTTTGTGCGTAATAAGGAGGCACTTCCTTGCATGCAAAGATATTGTCGGATTTCGGGTACCGGCAGACCCTTAAGGTTCGAACACTGGGGTGCGTGCGGAGATTACGCCTTCAACCTCACCGTCTTGCAAGGAACTAAACTACTAAAAGAACTGCGCAAGAGACACAAGATTTATACTGGTTCGGGCCACCGATGTGGTGTAATACCCTACTCCAGTGTGTGGTTTGTGGATTGCCTCCTGGGGCTGGTGATGATGGACGATACAAGGAAGAACAGCCTCGCGAGGCTCTGTTCTTGGCTAGGGTGATGAACTGCTATGAGGAGTTCAGCCTCCTCTCTCTCTCTCTTTCTTGCTCTCTCTCTTCTTGCGAACCAGATGAACCAACCCCTTGCTACGTGGGTGGCTAGTCCTATTTATAGAGGCCCTGGTCCTCTTCCCAAATATCGAGCGGGAAGGGATCCAACAATGGCGGGCTAATTTAAAGGGGGACAGCGAGTACACTTATCCTGATAAAAGCAGTCTTCGCCTGCCAAAGGCTCTGGTGATGACGCTGCGCTGGGCTCCATGGTGACCTCCGTCTCGTAGTCCTCTTGGTCCTGGTCTCATTGCACCGAAGTGGCAACCTTTGCCTGATGCCTCGGTACTCCGCGGCTGCGCTTGCCCCCTTGCACCAAAGAGGAAAGAAGGACGCTGCGCGCGCTGGCACCCGCCTGGTGTCCTGAGTCGTCATGGCTTACGTCATGGGCACCTCGTGAGGTACCCCGCCTTGATGTCTCTGCCTCCTCGCGAGCCAGCCTGATGAGGCTTCGCCTGAGGCTGCGCCGTGTCGTCCGCCTCGCGAGGCTTGGCCCCTCGTGAGGGTCTTGAGTCTTGTGTTGATGAAGATGGGCCGCGCTGGGCCCCCACTTGAGCCACGCCACATGCCGCAGGCAGGCAAGTCTGGGGACCCCCGTTCCCAGAACGCCGACAGTAGCCCCCGGGCCCAAGGCGTGACTGGACTTGGCCGTGCCGAGAGGCGAAAAGGCAAGGGCGAAGCGCCGCGGGCCCTAACAGCCTGCGGGCTTGGGCGCTGCGTGGCAGTTGATTGGACGTGGCGTCTCCACTTCCCCGTGACGCCTTGGTGATCGTGCGAGTTGGACAAGTCCCTGAATGCAGATCGCGTTATGATTACCTGTGATCGTGGGGGCCGGCGGTTGGCCTTCGCCGGCTATAAGTACGGCACCGCGCGTGCCCTTCCAGTCCATCTCTTCTCGCTCTCTCCTTCGCCTCAGTTCTTGCTCCGTCTTGGTGTGATGGCTCCATCGAGGAAGTACTCGGCTGCAGAGAAGGGGAAGGCCCTCCAGGTTGGTCCTGCCTCTCCCCCGCCCAAGCGCGGTCGTGGGCGCCCTTGGAAGCATCCGGTGGCCGCCCCGGCAGCATTTGGTGGCCATGGGGGCGGCTCCCAGTGCGGCGGCGGGCGTGCCGCCGTGGCCGAAGGACGCGCCTGGGTTGCACGCTCTCCCAGGCCGCGCTTTCGCGCTGTGCAGGCGCTGCCGGAGTTCGTCGTCTGGTCGGCGGAGCCGGCTAGCGCCCGGCTCCCGCTCCCTCGCTTCCTCCTTGGTGAACTCCCGGCCGGTGCTCCCGGTGGCCTCTGGCTCCAGGCGGAGGGCTGCTGCAGCAGGTCGTCATGGGTCGCGCTGGAGGTCTCCGCCAGCGGGGGCTTGGCCTTTACTCGTGGTTGGCAGGCATTCGCCCGCGCTCGCGGCCTGGAGCATCGGTGCACTCTGCACTTCAGGTTCGACGACGACGCCACCCTCTATGTGAGGGTGTTTGGGGAAGATGGTCGCCGTGCGGGGTGCTGCCCTGAGGACGACGACCGCGTCCGCGGGCCCCGCCCCGATGGCGATGGAGGAGATAGCGCCCGCATGGATGGCGGCGTCCGCGACTCCCCAAGCTTCGTCAGCTCTTCCTCCAGCGACTCCTCCAGCGATGGCAGCAGTCCTCCCCCGCACCGTCGAGCTTGCTTGGGAGGTGGCGGTTCGTCCGCCCGCCGTCGCGCCCCGGTGAAGCGTGAGAGGGAGTCCACCTGAGGCCCTGAGGCAGCCCGTGTCGCCTCCGCGGGCCGATGTGAGGGGGGGCTGCGCCGGGCTCGTCTTTTTCCTTTCCCTTTTGTTTCCTGTGTAAGACAGAACAGCTGCATGGAGCCCCCTTGGGGCGTGTTGGGAAATATTGTCGTTTTAGCTATTACCTTGATCTCATTTTTGCGCCTCTTAACTATACACCTGTGCGTATATAGTTTTTGGCCCCTGCCGGGGGGCGACCGACCCAGGCCCTGTGCGCGCGTCGCGGTGCCCGAGGGGCACGGACTAGAAGGGGTGCTCCTGTAATGCGCCCTGGCTAGGAGACCTTCCCGAGGCTGGAGCAGAAATGCTCGCGAGGACGTTTGGGCGCCATCCCTCGCGAGGTCATGTACGAGAGAAACCAAAGCGAGAAACAGAAATCGGCGAACCACAAATCAGCAACAACGACAACTCCAATAAGACTTCAAATGCAAGTAAACATGTCAAACTGCGGAAAGCAAATGAAAAAAGCCGCGTCCGGCACCTAATCTAGTCTTCGACGTCTTCTCACCAGCGCGGAGCTAAGTGCTGCCACTGGGCGTGGGAGGGAGCCCCAGGGCCTGAGGCCGGCGCTCTTGAGACTCCGGGGCGTGTACAGCCCCACTCATTATTACGTGAGAGTGTCACGGGGCGGCGAGCTTCACAGGCATTGGCCTTCTTCACAGGCTCCGGGCCTTTCTTCTTAGAGGTAATCAGCTTCACAGGCACTCGCCCTACTTCACAGGCTCTGGGCCTTTTCCGTAACGCGATAGCTTCACAGGCGCTCGCCTTGCTTCACAGGCTCCGGGCCTTTTCCAAAACGCAATAGCTTCACAGGCACTCGCCTTGCTTCACAGGCTCTGGGCCTTTTCCCAAACGCAATAGCTTCACAGGCACTCGCCTTG
The DNA here is from genome assembly GCF_003073215.2 of Triticum urartu. Classification (NCBI taxonomy): domain Eukaryota; kingdom Viridiplantae; phylum Streptophyta; class Magnoliopsida; order Poales; family Poaceae; genus Triticum; species Triticum urartu. Next base: position 524,125,347 of record NC_053023.1, read on the forward strand.
CTTCACAGGCTCTGGGCCTTTCCAAAGAGAGATGATCTTCATAGGCACTCGCCTTACTTCACAGGCTCCGGGCCTTTCCAAAAAAGAGGTGATCTTCACAGGCACTCGCCTTACTTCACAGGCTCTGGGCCTTTCCAAAAAAGAGGTGATCTTCACAGGCACTTGCCTTGCTTCACAGGCTCTGGGCCTTTTCAGGGGTAGAACCTCCGGAGGTGTTGGATGTTCCACGCGTTCTGGATCGACACTCCCTCCTGAGTCTCCAAGCGCGCGGAGCCGGGCCTGGAAACATGAACAACCTTGAACGGGCCCTCCCACATGGGAGAGAGTTTCTGCAATCCCTCCCTGGAGAGGACCCGCCTGAGCACGAGGTCCCCTACCTCGAGAGTCCTGGGCGGATGTTGCGGCAGTGATACCGCCGCAGCGCTTGCTGGTACCTCGCCGCACGTAGCGCGGCCTCCCGGCGATGTTCCTCCCCCAACACGAGGTCCATCCCCTGCATGGCGTCCTGCTGCGCCTCGTCGAACGCCAGGACCCGCACGAAGCGATGTCTGACCTCGTGAGGGAGGACTGCTTCCGCTCCGTAGACCAGGAAGAATGGGGTCTCCCCAGTTGGCTTGGTTGCGGTGGTGCGGATGGACCACAACACGGACTGAAGCTCGTCGTACCAACCTCTGCCACAGGCCTCCAGCTTCTTCTTGAACGTCCTGGTCTTGAGGCCCCTCAGGACCTCTGCGTTGGCTCGCTCAGCCTGTCCGTTGCTTCGGGGGTGCACCACCGAAGCGTAGCATATCTGCGTTCCAAGGTTAGCACAGTATGTTTTGAAGAGGTTACTGGTGAACTGCGAACCGTTGTCTGTGATGATGCGGTTTGGCACCCCGAACCGGCTCACGATGCCCCTGATGAACTTGACTGGGGAACCCGCGGGGAAGGTGCGGACGGCCTCTACCTCAGCCCACTTGGTGAATTTGTCCACGGCGACGTAGAGGTAGCGGTAGCCCCCTGGCGCCCGAGGGAACGGGCCCAGGATGTCCAGCCCCCAGACCGCGAATGGCCACGAAAGGGGTATGGTCTGCAGGCCTCCTGCCGGCTGATGGATTTGCTTGGCGTGGAACTGGCAGGCCTCACAAGCTTTCACCAGTTCGACGGCGTCATTGTGTGCGGTGGGCCAATAAAACCCACTACGGAACGCCTTGCCGACGAGGGTCCGTGATGATGAATGGTGTCCACAGTCTCCACCGTGTATATCTTCCAGCAGTTCCTTCCCTTACTCCCTGGAGATGCAGCACAGGGATACATCATTTGGTCGCTTCCGGTAGAGCTCTCCATCCTTGATGCAGTATGCCGTGGCCTGCCGTGCCACACGCTCCGCTTCCTCCTCCTTCTCCGGCAGGGTCCCTTGTGTTAAGTAACTCCGGAGCTCCGTGATCCAGCATCCCTCCTGAGGCTCCATCGTCAGGAGCAGGCGTGCTCCCGAGGCCGGGCCACAGACCGGGGCTCCTAAGGCAGGTGGCTAGGGGAGCTCCTCCCGAGGCTGAGCCATGTTCGACAATGACGGCAGGGCTGAGGGCTTGAAGGGCCGCTCCTCGAAGACGCCAGGCTCCTGAGGTAACCGCCTGGACGCCCGTTTGGCGATGTCGTCGGCCTCCTGATTGGTGCCACGGGGCACGTGCTGCAACTCCAACCCCCAGAACTGCTTCTCCATCCTGCGGACCTCCGCAAGGTAGGCTTCCATGTGCTCATCTTTCGGCTCGTACACCTTGTTGGAGAAATTGACAAGGAGCTGCGAATCGCCCTTGATGGTGAGGCGTTTCGCCCCCAGGGTGGCTGCGGCCTTCAAGCCCGCTATTAAACCTTCGTACTCCGCTACGTTGTTGGAGACCTTTCCACCTTGCTGGAAACAGAGCTGTACAGCGTAGTAGAGCTTGTCCTGAGTGGGCGACATAAGCACCGCCCCAGCCCCAGCGCCATGCCTGGAGAATGCCCCGTCGAAGTGCATGACCCAGCCTTCTGGCGCCTCGCTTCCCAGGGAGAGGGATCGATCCTCGTCGGCCTCGAGGCCTGGTGCCTCCGTCCATTCTGCCACAAAATCCGCCAACGCTGCTCCTTTGATGACCCTGGTTGTGCTGAACTCGAGATGAAATGCCTGCATCTCTATGTTCCACTCGGCGACCCTTCCGGCTGAGTTAGGGCTCCTGAGCACTCTCTCCAGGGGGTATGATGAGACGACTTTGATGGGATGAGCCTGGAAGTAGTGACGCAGCTTGCGCGAGGCCACCAGTAGCGCGAGGAGGAGCTTCTGAGGCATTGGGTACCATGCCCTTGCGTCCCGTAGCACCGTGCTAACAAAGTAAACTGGGTGCTCGACAAGGCTGAGAGCGTCTGGGGTTGCCGCGCCCTCGGGAGGTAAGGGCGCCTCACGAGGCGACGTAGCCTCAGGAGGTGGCCCATCCGGTTGTGCGGTCTCCTCTGCCTCTAGTGCATTCTTCGGCAGCCGACCCTCCTCAATTGCGGTCGTGGCTTCTGCAGGCTTTCCTTGTTCCCGTTTCGTCCTGCCTCGGGCTGCCGCTGCGGTCTTGACTTGGTGCTCCTCCCTAACTGCCACCAGGGCTGCACTGGCGGAGTAGGGTGTGGCGGCGAGGTACAGCAGCAGGGGCTCTTGTGGGCGCGGAGCCACCATGACTAGGGGACTGGTCAGGTACCTCTTGAGATCTTGAAACGCCTTATCTGCCTCTTCAGTCCATTCAAAGGGCCCCTTTTTCTTCATCAGCTGAAAGAAAGGCAGCGCTCGCTCCCCCAATTTGGAAATGAAGCGCCCTAGCGCGGTCACGCGCCCAGTGAGCTTCTGCATTTCTCTGAGGGTCTTTGGTGGACTCATGTCCTCGACCGCCTTGACCTTCTCGGGGTTGGCCTCGATGCCACGATGGGACACGAGGAATCCCAAAAGCTTGCCCGATGGGACGCCAAACACACATTTCTCTGGGTTGAGCCGCATGTTTACTGCGTCGAGGCTCGTGAAGGTCTCCTCCAGGTCTTGTATCAGGGTCTTGGCCTCCCGAGATTTTACTACAATGTCATCAACGTAGGCTTCGACATTCTTTCTGAGCTGCGGGCCCAAGGTGATGTGCATCAGCCGCTGAAAGTTTGCCCCTGCGTTACGCAGTCCGAACGGCATGCATGTATAGCGGTATACCCCGCACGGGGTCAAGAAAGCGGTCTTCTCAACGTCTTCCACTGCCATCTTGATCTGGTGATACCCGGAGAAGGCGTCCAGGAAGCATAGCAGGTCGCACTCCGCAGTGGAATCGACAATCTGGTCGATGCGGGGGAGTGGAAACGGATCTTGCGGGCATGCCTTGTTGAGGTTGGTGAAGTCGACACACATGCGTTCCTTCCCCCCCTTCTTGGGCACAACGACAGGGTTGGCCAACCAATCCGGGTATCGGACCTCACGAATGACCCCGGCGGCCTCTAGCTTGCGGGTCTCTTGGGCAATGAAAGCCTGCTTCTCCGTGGACTGCCGCCTGGCCTTCTGCTTCACGGGGCGTACATTTGGGCACACATTGAGGTGATGCTCGATGACACTTCTGAGGATCCCCGCCAGCTGATCTGGCTCCCAAGCAAATACCTTCTTATTCGCATGCAGGAACTTGACCAAGGCCTCCTCCTGCTCAGGCTCAAGGTTGGCGCCTATGGTGAAAGTTGCACTGGAGGACCCGTCCTCGTCGACGGGTATCTTCTTGGTTTCTGCTTTGTCCTAGGTGAACAACTGCTTGTTCTTGGCTTGCGCAGCCCCCTTAGGCTCAGGGGTCTCCGCGTCGACGGGCCGTGCCGATGCCGCCGTCCTAAAGGCGAGCTTGAGTACTTGTAGGGCGTCCCCGGCGTCCCCGTGCACGACGAGGGTTCCGCTGCTCCCGGGCATCTTCTTGAAGTTGTACACCAGGTGCGTGGCAGCCATGAACTGAGCCAGTGCCGGGTAGCCGAGGATGGCGTTGTAAGGGAGGCCGATGGGGGCGATGTCGAATTCGACCATCTCCGTGTGGAAGTTGTCGTAGGTGCCGAAGGTTACCGGGAGCCGGATCTGTCCCAGGGAGTCAGATGATCCGCCCCCGACACCCGAGAAGGATCGATTGGGCCGCAGCCGCTCCCGAGGTATGCAGAGGAGGCTGAAAGTCTCGAGCGAAAGCACGCTGAGGCCCGCGCCGCCGTCAACGAGGGTCCTGGTGACGGCCACCTGGCAGATAGTGGGGGTGCACAACAGGGGGAGTGCGCCCGAGCCGACCGGGTTGGTGGGGTGGTCCTCCTAGCTGAAGGTCAGGCTGACCTCGTGCGCCGCCCGGTCCGGGGGAGCCCCCTGCCGTGCAGAAACGGTGTTAACCCGGCGGGCAAAAGGCTTGACGTGGCGACTTGTGGGCAGCGCCTGCGAGCCGCCCAGGAGGGTCGCAACGACCGGAGGCATCGATGTTGCGATGCAGTTACTCCATCGCGCGGGCGGATGCTGGGGTGGCGCTCGCCGCTTGTTTCCCGCCTAGCCAGTGGCGGTGTTGACGGCGGGCGACGGGAAACGACGAGGACACCCACCGACTGGGGCCGTCTGGGCGACGCGAGAAGCGATGGCGGCCGGGCGCTCGGCGCGGGCCCGACGAGCGTCAGACATGGACACGACAGTCAGAGGAGAGCGGAGTGGTGGAAGACGAATTCCGGCGCACCCCTACCTAGCGCGCCAAATGTCGGATTCGGGGTTCCGGCAGACACTTAAGGTTCAAACACTGGGGTGCACGCGGAGATCACGCCTTCAACCTCACCGTCTCGCAAGGAACTAAACTACTAAAAGAACTGCGCAAGAGACACAAGATTTATACTGGTTCGGGCCACTGTTGTGGTGTAATACCCTACTCCAGTGTGTGGTTGGTGGATTGCCTCCTGGGACTGGTGATGATGAACAATACAAGGACGAACAGCCTCACGAGGGTCTGTTCTTGGCTGGGGCGATGAACTGCTAGGAGGAGTTCAGTCACCCTCCTCTTTCTCTCTCTCTCTCTCTCTCTCTCTCTCTCTTTCTCACTCTGCTTCCTACCAATCTAGAACTGATCGACCCCCTTGCTATGTGGGTGGCTGGTCCTATTTGTAGAGGCCCTGGTCCTCTTCCCAAATATTGAGCGGGAAGGGAGCCAACAATGGCGGGCTAATTTGAAGGGGGTTAGCGAGTACACTTATCTTGACAAAAGCAGTCTCCGCCTGCCAAAGGCTCTGGTGATGACGCCGTTCTGGGCTCCATGGTGACCTCCGTCTCGTAGTCCTCCTGGTCTTGGTCTCATTGCACCGAAAGGGCAACCTTTGCCTGATGCCTCGGTACTCCGCGGCTGCGCTTGTCCCCTTTGCACCAAAGAGGAAAGAAGGACGCTGCGCGTGCTGGCGCCCGCCTGGCACCCTGAGTCGTCATGGCTTACGTCATGGGCACCTCGCGAGGTACCCCGCCTTGAACTCTCCGCCTCCTCGTGAGCCAGCCCGATGAGGCCGCACCTGAGGATGCGCCGTGTCGTCCGCCTCGCGAGGCTTGGTCCCTCGCGAGGGTCTTGAGTCTTGTGTTGATGAAGATGGGTCGTGCTGGGCCCCCATTTGAGCCACGCCGCAGGCCGCAGGCAGGCAAGTCTGGGGACCCCCATTCCCAGAATGCCGACACCCGCACTGGCTCACGAGTGCCCAAACACACCTCGTCTAGCCCTGCCGTGCAAACCATGTGTCAGGGCGGGGCTGTACACCCCCCAGGGGCTCCACTCAGAGGGAGCCCTCACCCACACACCAGTGGAAGCACCATACTCCGCACTAGCAGTCAAGATGGTCGAGGAGCGGCTATGCCCATGCAAGTGCAGAAGCGCTATGCTCCGTGCTGGTGATAAATAACTGAGGGCGGCCTCATGGCCGCATCAACCTTAGGGAGCCTCCCGGTTGAGTGTCTAGCCTCGCCGCAACGCTCTCCCTTTGGGAGAGTCGCGTGAGGGGGGCTGAGCACGGGGGCTACGCTCAGGTCACGCCTAGCCTACGGCGCCCTGCCAGGTCCCTCGGACCTGGTCGTAGCACGCCCCTCCCGAGCGGGACCTTGGCGAGGATAGGTATGGAGGTCCGTTTGCGCGTCAATGGGGGATCTTGAGCATTGCGATTCAGGAGCCTAACTGGCCACGTAGCCTCACCCCTTGGTCCCGTCCTAGTGATTCGGACGGCCCAACGACGGCTGAGGTGTGCGCGGGGTCGGGCCTTGCCAACGTAGAACAGTAAGGCTTGCTTTCGCATCTCCTCCCGCAGGCCGTTTGCGCGTCAAGGGGGACCCCTGAGCATCGCGACTCAGGAACCTAACTGGCCACATAGCCCCTCACCCCTTGGTCCCGTCCTGGTGATCCGGATGGTCCAACGGCGGCTGAGGTATGCGTAGGGTCGGGCCCTGCCGATGTAGAATATCAAGCAAACGGGAGGAAGTCGTGGCGTCTTAATAAAGTATTACAAAATATATTGTTCCTTAAACACCAAACAGAAGTTTTGACGCCTCCACGAGGCACGTCACATGTCGCAGGAAAGTTCGTAGGAAAGTAAAAACAGGAAGGAGCACCAGCAAGCCCCCTCTTCAGCCTTGGGCGCCATCGTCAAGAAGTGCCTCCCCGTCGGCAGCGTCACCGTCACTCGTGTCGTTGGCCTTGGTCGCATGATTGGCGGCACCATCGGCTTTAGGCGCAGGGTCGATGGCGAGGAAATTCTTCAACAAGGCCTCCACCTGGCCCTTCACGGCCTTGGCAGCAGCTGCGCAGTGCTCCTCATCCACAGGCTCGAGCAGGACACCAAGGTCATCGTTGGGACCGCGAAGGTGAAGGTGGCTGAGGACGTGCGTCAGTGCTGATGAGGAGAGCGCGCGTGCTTCCCCCTCCACCATGGGGCCGATTCCGTTGATGACGTCCTCGAGCACTGTGATGAGCTGAGGAAGTAGCTAGGCAGGGCCTCGTCATTAGTCACCAAAGGCTTCTCCAAGCCCTTCTCGTAAATTTCCAGCAGCGCCTTGCGAGATCTCTCCTCAAGAGACTTGAAGGCCTCGCGATCCTCTGCAAGAACCTTCGCCTTGATTTCCAGCTCGGCCCTCTCTGCTTCCACCTTCTTCTCCAGCTTATCCAGGTGGTCGCCTTCCGCAGCCTGCGCTAGCTGCTCCAACGCAGCATCGGGGCCGGTGACTGCTTCTTCTCGAGCCTTGATGTTCTCCTCCCGCGCCTTGAGCTGGCGAGCCGTGGTAGCATGTTCCTTGCGCAGGTTCTCCAGCTAGGCCTTCGCCACCCGGCAGCGCTCCTTGGCAGCCTCGGCATCCTTCAACGCCACCTCACGGGCGGTCGCAGCTCGGTCGACGACCCTCTTGCCCTCCTCGAAAGCTGCCACGGCTGGCCCAGTGCTGCCCCAACAAATGTGTTAGAGTTTCGGGGGTGTTGTGCGGCATATGCCAAAGGATGGCTTATCATGGTGCGGGAGAGTAATACGTCACCTGTGCCTGGAAACGGGAGACGGCGTAGATAGGTATGCCAACGCATCTTACCCAGGTTCGGGGCTCTCCTAGGATATAACACCCCTAGTCCTGCTCTGCGGGGTCTCCGCATGGTCACTATCTCAACAAGTAGCTACAAGATTGCTCCTTGAGCTGTATGGCTAAAGGAGGAAGAAGGGCAAGGCTAGCTCTACTCCTCTCTCTATGTGTGTGTGTTCTCTAAGAGGCCGAACCCTTTGCATGGGTGCCCTAGGGGGTTTATATAGGCCTACCCCCAGAGATACAATGGTAATCTGGCTAAGCGTAGGACCCAACCGTCAGTGTCTCTGGTGGACAGCTTCTCCGCCGGCTGCTGGGGCCTGCCACCTGGTGGGTCCCACTAGCTGTCTTGTACTTAGCCGATAGGCCGCACCCGCCGCCGGCGGGTCCTGTCGGCTGCTTAGTACTATGGCAATGCCAGTGATGACGTATGCTTTGTTGGGGGGAGCAGGGCTACAGTGCCGCCGCCTGGTGGGCGTTTACTGTAGCCAGTCCCCGTCTCTTCTGATTAATGGCGCAGATACTTTAAGGGAAGGGAAGGACTAGCTGCTGGGAGTCAGCCTCCCCCACACCGACTGGTCAGGACCTGCCGCCTTCTAGCTTCTCACAGACAGGTAGGGCCCGCCACCTGCAGGCCATACCAATAGCCCGTAGTGAGAGTATGGCTCCTCCTGCCGTAAATGATGTCATGGGCTGCATGGCAACAGTGTCGCGCCGGGTAGGGGATGTCTGAAAGGTACGTAGCACTGTGGGCATGCTCAACCCTGGATTCGGGGGTGGCAGGCTGCACTATAACCACGCCCTGTCCCTCATAGTAATGAGGTGCAAACTTTGAGGGAGAGATGGGGTCCGACTGCCAGGAGCCGGCCTTCCTAGAGGCCGCCTGGTACAAGTCGGCCCACCTCATGGACGTCCTCTGGGCCCCGCCGCCATCTATCAGCCGGTCGCTTGGACCAGGCGGCCCAAAGAAGGCAGCTATTCACCTTTGAGTGTTTGAGAGCCACAGCCATCCCCGATGTCTTGAAATACCAGGGGGAGCGGATGAGGCTACCCGTGGTCATTTACTCCGATAGTAGTCCCTGAAGCTGGTGGGGCACCGTAGCTGAGTAGGCGAGAAGCCTCAGCAGCTTCCCACTCCGAGTGGCCTGGTGACTTTGCTTCGTCCGCCTTCTGGAGCGTTGACAGTTGGGAGTCGGCCGTAGTCAAGCATGCCGCCTGTCGAATTTGAAACGCCCGCGATGAGTCAGATGGCTTCGCCAGCTGGACGGCCGGCCAGTCACCCATTGCTTGCGCACCACATGGCGCCAGCAGGCTGGGCCAGCCTGCCAGCCCACGCGTGCGATGGGACGTCACCACAGATCGAGGCCCTCCACTATAGGGCCTCGGCACGCGCACGGACCCGTTGCGGTCGAGGCGATCTTTTGGGCTTCCATGGCAATTATCGCGCGCCTTAATTGGCGCGGTAATCGTGGGATCGTGGGGGGAGTGGGCGCAGTTAATCCCACACCCCCACATTCGCGCCTCCTCGGCTCCGCCGCTTGAGGCTATAAGTAGGGGGAGGAGGGGGGCGTCAGAAGCACGCGCGCCCTCCTCGCCCCTCTTCCTCTTCTTCTCCATTGCTGCTGCAACACCACTGCCTTTTGCCGAAGTGCTGCGGTAGCCCGCCGTCACCAAGCCTTTCCTCCCCGCGCATCGCTGCTCCACCGCGGGTTCGCGCTTTCATCACCGCTCTGCGTTACCGCCGGGCCCAAGCTCCCATGGCGTGTGAACAGGCCGGCGGCTGGGACAACAGCAATGTCCATGAGGACCATCTTTCCTTCCTCCACCAGATGCGGCAGCTGCCCGGCGAGGGCTACGTTCGAGTACGCCCTCCGCCCGAGACGGAGACATCACCGGCGCTGGAAGACGGCGAACGCGTCATCTTCCGATCGCACTTCCTTCACGGCTTCGGCCTGCCGGCGAGCGGCTTCTTCCGCTCTTCTCTTCAGTTTTACAGGCTCCAGCCGCACCACCTCACATCGAACACGGTGGTGCTGCTGTTCGCCTTTGTCATGCTTTGTGAGGGCTACCTCGGCAACCTCCCCATCCTTGAGCTACGCGGGAGTTCTTTTACACCAAGCTTGGCACTGTCGTCAAGAAGGAGGCGGCTCAGTGCGGAGCTTTTGTCGCGGTACGACGTCCGGGTGCTGAGAAATGCTTCTCGGCCATCAACTTGACACAGTCGGTCATGTTGTGGCAAAAATCTTACTTTTATGTGAAGAACATCCACCCGACGCAAGACTTCGTCAATCTGCCGGCCTATACAGCCGGCCCACTGGCTAAGCCCTGCACCAACTGGACTTTCAAGCCGAAGACACTGTTGGCTACTTCCACTGCCACCATTGCCCGACTCAAGGTGATGATGGAGTCGGAGGGCCTCAAGGCGTTGGACCTGCTGACCGCCTTCGTGGTGCACCGGGTGCTCCCTCTCCAACTCTGGCCTCACATGATCAGCTGGATGAGCGGGCATAGAGACCTGTGCCGGATGTGCACCAAGGAGATGCCGGACACAGAGGTGGCCCAGCTGGTGAACCACATATCGAACTGCAAACTCTCAGAGGGGGAGTGGCAGTTTGTCAAGCGGACATACTCCCGCGCAGACACGCCACCCGCGGTGAATCTTTAATTCTTTTTTATTTTATATGCCGAGTTCTATTTCGCCGCCTGAACAGTTGGTTACAATGTAGATCCTCACATCCCAGTCAGCAGCCGATGCCCTGGAGCAGGGATAGGAGTATCTGCCGGATCAGTCAAGGAGTGACGTGGACGACCCCGACTTGGGGGCGACCGCCATGGAGGAGGACGATGCCACTGGCGGTGGTGGCGGAGAAGGCGGCTCCGGAGGAGGCGGTGTGTCGAGGACTGGCCGGACGACGACGAGGAGGAGTCCGAGCTGCGCCTCCCACATGGTGCCGACATGACAGGCACGATCTCCTCAGCCGTGCCGACTACACCAGGCGGTGCGCAGAAGCGCCGAGCCGGCCCGCCACAATTCCACAGCCGACCAAAGAAGCCCAGGAACACGGCCGCCACGACCAGGCGACAGGAGGCTGCCGTGAAGGCGGCATGGTTCCAGAGGGCCCCGAAGCAGCCGCCGATGGTGTCTGCGTAAGTGCCGTTTTTCTCTTGCGTTTTCTTCTCTTCTTCCTTTCTGAATTTCTTCTTATCTTTCTTGAACAGAGCCCCGCTCTCGCTTGAGCGGGCCGCCTCTGCCTCTGTGATCAGGGCGGCAGAGGGCTCCACCAACTCCGGCCGCTTGGACCTGCATGCCGACCTCCGGGAGGCGATGGAGAGGAACACACGAGAGGCGCGCAAGGAGCGGGAGGAGGCGGAGTGGGAAAAGGCGGCGGCCAAAGCGGCGCAGGCGGACGCGGAGGCAGCGGCCAAGGCCCAAACCGACACCGTGGCCAAGGCCCAGGTGGACGCCGCAGCCAAGGACCAGGCTGATGCTGCCGCCAAGGCACAAGCGGAAAAGGCCGCACGCGGCCAGGCTCCGTAATTCGTCACCCCCTGCTCTCTTCGCCAACCGTGCCCGAGATCCCGGCGCCGACTGGAGGAGCCGGCGACGACCAACCGATCATGGAGAGGGGAGGGGGCGACGTCATCATCTCGGAGGTGCCCCCGCAAGTGCCCACTACTGACGTGCAGAGCAGTCGGCTTGAAGTACCACCAGTGCCACCAGCTGGCAATGAGTTGGTGGTGGGCTCGACTCCGGTGGTCCGCTCTCCCGGGCGCCGTCAAGTGTGGAGAAGGCGGCGTCGGTGCTAAGGCCGCTGGATTTTGGGGCCGCAAACTCTTCGACCCCTGATGTTGAGGCCAGCTGCACCGCCCCACCAGAGTGGACTCCTGGGGGTGGGAAGAGCATACTGAACCGGGCCGCGCATGACGTCCAGGCCCATCTTCAAGCCCAAGGTGCCGCCCTCCAGCAGTACACAAAGAGGTTCTTGGCGACACGTACAGCCATCCGGGTATGCCTCTTGATTGCTTGTTTTTGATTCTTGCAATCTTTTTGAAATCTTCCATGGGGGCGTGCCAGCGCACCCACTGGGTGTAGCCCCCGAGTTCCGGGAGCAGCCGGCTCAGAACTTAAAGGTAAGTTCCGAGTGCTAACTTTTTATTTTTTCTTCTGTTGTCTTTGTTGTAGGACTACCACAACATCCGCGCGGCCGCCTTCAACTCCCATGTCCGGGGCTAGCCAAGCGGACTGCTGACTTGGCTGACAGCCAGAGTAAGCACTCCGTCCTTATTCTTGTGGGGGTGTGCCAGCGCACCCGCGGGGTGTAGCCCTCGAGATTCAGGCCGACTGCTGAGCAGTCGGGCCGAATCTTCCAGCAACTACTTTTTTCTTTTGTCGACTTGCTGACTGTCTTTTCTTTATCGGTTTCTACAGGAGCCAACGCCACCTTGCAGCAGTAGCTAGGAGAAGCCCAAACCGTGCTTCATGCCAGTGAGGAGTGTAGCGCGGCAGTGCAGGAGCGCGACCGCCTGGCCAAGAAGCTGGTGGACCAGGTGGACCAGCACAAGTCAGAGGTCTAGAAGCTTAAGGAGGTGGACCACGCCCTTTAGGTCGAGTTTGGGATCGTCTCAAAGTGGGCCGAGAACCACTGGCTACGGCAATATCGAAGAGATGATCGACGGTAGACTTCTTTTTCTTTGGCATAGCCGCCAACTACATCTAGAGCCAGCTTCCGGCTTCTAATCTTTGTTTTTCATTGTGCAGACTTCTTTCTTGGCTACACCATCGCTGCCAGCCAAGCCATCGAGGCTCGCCATGACAAGCGCAAGAGTGAGGGAGTGGTGATCCCGCTCGATGCACCCTGCAGCATGAACGAACAGCTTCTGGCCGTCAGGGCACGCCTGCAGATGGCCCACCATATGCTTTGCCGCCTTTAGCACGCCGGGTCCCAGCTGGTTTCTGCCTTTTGGCCAGACGTCCAAGCTCCACGCACCCCCAATCGGACCGCCGACTGGTTGGAGGTGGCAATCGGCCGCTTCGAGGCTTGGAAGGGCTCCTCTGCTTGAGCAGGCGCCCGGAGAGCCTTGGAGTTTGTCAAGGCGTGGTATCCTAGGCTAAACTTAGCCCAGTTGGCCACGTTCCGAGAGGAGGCCCGCGAAGATTTGGCGGCGGTGGGGCCTGCGCTTACCAGACGTGCGGCAGCAATCGCTGAATACACCGACACTGCTGTCTTCCTCCCTGATCTAGACGAGGAGGGCGCCAAGGTGCCGCCGAACTGGTTTGGGCTGAACCCGGACGATGGCGAGGACTCGGTGGAGGAAATCGCCTCCAGCGATGAGGGTGAGGAAGAGGAGGGTGAGGACGGCGAGGACGATGCACCGGATGATGGACCCGACAGCCGGCCTCAGCCCGACCAAGTCTTGACCAACGAGCTGCGTGCCGGCGAACCGACTGCTGCTGGAGCTGACCAGGCCGAGACCAACCAGACGGCCGTTCCACCACCCGGAGCCTCGACCTCTGCCGACCCCTCCGATCCAGCTGCTGCTCCTGTGGCCTAGACAACCAAGTTATCTCTTTTTCCTGCTTTGGTAGTCTTTTGAACAAAACTTGTCAGATTTGCGCAGTTTCACCCACTGGGGGTGTATTCAAACTCTGTTGAATGCCATCCAAGGGCCTTTTATGTAAATTAATTCTCGCACGAGTTGTGCATTGCTGAGTTCCGACTTATCTGGCTTGTCCATTCTTTTGCCTTTTTCCTTTGCTGTCCTTCCTTGGCTGCCGTCTTGCCAGCCAGACAGCCGCTCTACGGTCTGTGGCTGGGTCAAGTACTTAGCCATTTGGGAGGACAAGTACTTTGGCCGTCTAGAACGTAGCAAGTTAAGTAAGAAGCCGGCTTGGCCTATGTGAGTGGTTTGGTCCTTAGCCATTTTTCATGTTAGCACCATTTCCTGCCTTTAACTCTTGCCAGCCGAATAGTCGCTCTGCGAGCTGCGGCCCACGGCAAGAGAGGGCTTAGGTGTCGTCACATTACTTGTCTGACTTCAGGTGGCACCGACATAGTACAGGGTGGCAAGCCCCCCGGGCCAACTGGTCGAACCCGGTGGGAGGCAAGATAATGAAATAACACATTCATAGGCATAATTCTTATCACATAGATAAAAGGGTAGCCCCCGAGTGCTCCTCGGGGGCCCCGATGTCTTAGCTCTCTAGTAAAAAAGGTAGCATGGTACATACTGCATCAACTGTAAAATCTTCGGAGGAGTTTTGCATTGCATGGACGCTCCGATTCATTGCCAGAGTTGTCTCTCTTGCGTGCTCTGGGCTTCTGTGCATCGATGAGGTAGTAGGAGTCATTTCCCAAAGCTTTGCTGATGATGAAGGGGCCTTCCTAAGGGGACGAGAGCTTGTGCTGGCCGGCTATTCGCTGGGTCAGCCGAAGCACAAGGTCTCCCTCTTGAAAATATCTTGGCTTGACCTTCCGACTATGGTAGCAGCGCAGACTCTGCTGGTAGATGGTGGACTGGCTGAGTGCCAACAGCCGGCCCTCTTCCATGGATCAACACCGTCTTCTCGTGCTTCTTCTGCCTCTGCCTCTGTGTACATGGTGATGCGAGGCGAGTCAAACTCAATGCCAGTTGGGATGATGGCCTTGGCCCCGTACATGAGGAATAAAGGAGTGAAGCCGGTTGACTTGTTCGGAGTGGTGCAGAGGCTCCAGAGGACGGCCGATAGCTCGTCAATCCAGTAGCCGACCGAGCTCTCCATTGGCTCGACTAGTCGGGGCTTGATGCTGGACAAAATAAGGCCGTTTTCTTGCTCGACTTGACCGTTTGACTGTGGATGGGCAACGAACGCTAAGTCCAGTGGGATGCCCTGCGTCACGCAAAAACGGGCCAAGGCGCCTTTGGTGAAATTTGTGCCATTGTCGGTGATGATGATGTGTGGTACACCGTATCGGACGGTGATATCCGCGATGGAAGTCACAGTAGTCGGACCATTTAATTTCTTGATTGGCTTTGCCTCAATCCACTTAGTGAATTTGTCCATGGCGACAAGCAGATGGGTCATGCCGCCACGTGCTGTCTTGAATGGTCCCACCATGTCCAGCCCCCAAATGGCAAAAGGCCAGGTAAGGGGGATGGTCTTGAGTGCGGAAGCCGGCAGATGTTGCTTGGAGCTGAATTTCTGGCACCCCTTGCAATGCTTGACCAAGTCCTTGGCATCCTCCAAAGCAGTCGGCTAGAAGAAACTATGGCAGAAAGCTTTGGCGACAAGGGATCTGGAGGCCGCATGGCGGCCACACTCGCCTTGGTGTATATATTTGAGGATTGCTTGGCCCTTTTGTTGTTCTATGAAGTTGGAAGACCCCAGTAACGCTGCGTCTGACAAGCTCTCTATTGACTATCGTGTAGGCTCCTTCCCGATGCTACACCTGCCGGGCCGAGATCTCATCAGCCGGCAGCTCTCGGTTGACCAGGAAATTGAGGATGGGCTGTGCCCAGGATGGTGCTTGAACTTTGTCTACTGTCATCACAACCACTAGTACTAGGGTAGTTGGGTTGGGAGGAGGCAGGGTGGAATCGTCCGCCGCTTGCTGTGCCGTTGAAGTCCCCGGGCCGATTGCCGCAGCCCCCGGGCCGGGTTGTGAAGTCCCCGGGCCGGGTGCGACTGTTGCAGTCCCTGTGCCGCCTGCCGATGTCCTCTGGCTGACTGCTGCAGCCCTCGAGTCGGATCCGACTGCTTCTGGAGCAGCCGACACGAAGATGGATTTGGATTCTATAGAAGGCTTGATAGACAGCTTGCGGAGGCATTGAAGGGAAACACTAGCTGGTATTGCTTGGCGGGTGGAGCCGATCCGTGCCAGGGCATCAGCTTGCTCGTTGTTGTTCCATGGCACGTGAAGGAACTCACACCCGTCAAAATATCTGCTGATCTGCTGGACGAGGAAGCGGTAACTTGCCATATTTGCATCCTTGGCGTCCCAGTCGCCGGATGCCTGTTGGACCACCAAGTCCGAGTCACCATAGCACAAGATCCAGTGGATGTGGATTTCTTTGGCCAGCCGGAGTCCATGTACCAGCACCTCGTACTCGGCCATGTTGTTGGAGGCGGCAAAATGAATTTGCAATGTGTATCTGAGCTTGTCACCCTTGGGGGAGGTGAGGACGACGCCGGCTCTCAAGCGGGTGCGCATCTTCGAGCCATCAAAGTGCATCCGCCAATGAGTGGAGTCCAGAGCTAGTGGCAGGTACTGGGTCTCGGCCCAGTCAACGACGAAGTCGACTGGTGCTTGGGACTTGATGGCGGTGCGTGGCTGGTAGAACATGGTGTAAGGTGCCAACTTGATGGCCCATTTGGCCACCCGGCCTGATGCATCTCTGTTGCCCATGATCTCGGCAAGTGGGGCAGTGCAGACAACCATGATCGGGTGCTCTTGAAAGTACGATTTTAGCTTCTTGACGACAAAGTGCACACCGCAGCATATCTTCTCGTAGTGGGGGTAGTTCTGCTTTGAGGTCAACAGCACCTTGCTCAAATAGTACACAGGTCTCTGGACCGGCTGTGCCCTGCCGGCCTCTGTTCGTTCTACCACGATAACTGTGCTGACCACCCGGCTGATGGCGACGATGTAGAGGTACATGGGCTCTTTGATAGCCGGGGCCGCCAGGACAGGCGGCGTAGTCAGTGCCTTCTTCAGCTGGAGAAAGGCCTTGTCTGCCTTGTTGTTCCACTCGAAGTGAGTGGTTTTCTTCATGAGTTGGTACAAGGGAAGAGCCTTCTCTCCCAACCGACTGATGAAACGGCTGATGGATTCCAAATAGCCGATGAACTTCTGGACATCTCGCAGTCGGGTGGGTCTCTCCATCCTCTCGATGGCCTTGATCTTCATGGGGTTGCACTCAATGCCGTGCTCCGAGAC
Organism: Triticum urartu; assembly: GCF_003073215.2. Taxonomy (NCBI): domain Eukaryota; kingdom Viridiplantae; phylum Streptophyta; class Magnoliopsida; order Poales; family Poaceae; genus Triticum; species Triticum urartu. Next base: position 524,141,814 of record NC_053023.1, read on the forward strand.
TAGAAAGCCAAGGAGCTGGCCGGCTGGTACTCCAAAAACACACTTCTCTGGGTTGAGCTTGATTTGAAAACGTCACATATTATGAAAGGTTTCCTTGAGATCCTCCAAGAGGGTGCCGCGCTTTTCCGTCTTCACCACAATATCGTCTACATTGACGTGGACATTTCTGCCGAGTTGCTTGAGGAGGCACTTATGCATGCAATGCTGAAAAGTGGCACCGGTATTTCTCAAGCCGAATGTCATAGTCAGGTAGCAGAAGGCCCCGAGTGGTGTGATGAAGGCGGTCTTCATGCGGTCGGCCGGGTCCAACTTGATCTGGTGGTAGCCTGAATAAGCATCCAAAAAACTCAGCAGCTCGCATCCGGTATGGAGTCTATCACTTGGTCGATTTGAGGCAGGGCAAATAGATCTTTGGGGCAGGCTTTGTTGAGGCTGGTGTAGTCAATACACATGCACCATTTGTTCTTCTTATTCAATACAAGGACAGGGTTGGCAAGCCACTCTGGAAGAAATACTTCCATAATGAAGTTGGTTGCCAGAAGCCGGGCTATCTCTTCACCAACAATTCCTCTCTTCCCTCCGATAGTCGATGGAGGGGTTGCTTGACTGGTTTTGCATCTGCTCTGACATGTAGCTTGTGCTCGGCGAAATCCGTCGAAACACCCGGCATGTCTTTGGGAGACCATGGGAAGATGTCTCGATTCTCATGGAGGAAATCGACGAGCTCGCTTTCCTATTTGCTGTCAAGGTTGGCCCTATGACAGCATGCCTCTCCGAGTGCTCGGGGTCCAAGGGGATCTTCTTTGTTTCTTTAGCTGGCTGGAAAGAGCCCTAGGCCTCTGACTCTGTGGGATCTGGCGACATGTCCGACTGCTTGCTGGCCATGGACACCACTCGGTCCAGGAGTTTCTTCTCAGCAGCAATCAGAAGGGACTCGGCTAGCCGGCTGCTACCTCTTGAGCAATGTGTTGGTTTTCCCCGAAGAGGAAGGGATGATGCAGCAAAGTAGCGTAAGTATTTCCCGCAGTTTTTGAGAACCAAGGTATCAATCCAGTAGGAGGCTACGCGCGAGTCCCTCGTACCTGCACAAAACAAATAAATCCTCGCAACCAACGCGATAAGGGGTTGTCAATCCCTACACGGCCACTTACGAGAGTGAGATCTGATAGATATGATAAGATAATATTTTTGGTATTTTTATGATAAATATGCAAAGTAAAAAGCAAATGAAATAACTAAGTATTGGAAGATTAATATGATGAAGATAGACCCGGGGGCCATAGGTTTCACTAGTGGCTTCTCTCAAGAGCATAAGTATTCTAAGATGGGTGAACGAATTACTGTTGAGCAATTGACAGAATTGAGCATAGTTATGAGAATATCTAGGTATGATCATGTATATAGGCATCACGTCCGAGACAAGTAGACCGACTCCTGCCTGCATCTACTACTATTACTCCACTCATCAACCGCTATCCAGCATGCATCTAGAGTATTAAGTTAACGAAAACAGAGTAACGCCTTAAGCAAGATGACATGGTGTAGAGGGATAAACTCATGCAATATGATGAAAACCCCAAATTGTTATCCTCGATGGCAACAATACAACACGTGCCTTGCTGCTCCTACTGTCACTGGGAAAGGACACCGCAAGATTGAACCCAAAGCTAAGCACTTCTCCCATTGCAAGAAAGATCAATCTAGTAGGCCAAACCAAACTGATAATTCAAAGATACTTGCAAAGATAACCAATCATACATAAAAGAATTCAGAGAAGATTCAAATATTATTCGTAGATAGACTTGATCATAAACCCACAATTCATCGGTCTCAACAAACACACCGCAAAAAGAAGATTACATCGAATTGATCTCCACAAGAGAGGGGGAGAACATTGTATTGAGATCCAAAAAGAGAGAAGAAGCCTATGGACCCGTAGGTTTGAGGTGAACTACTCACACTTCATCAGAGGGGCTATGGTGATGATGTAGAAGCCCTCCGTGATTGATGCCCCCTCCGGCGGAGCTCCGGAACAGGCCCCAAGATGGGATCTCGTGGATACAGAAAGTTGCGGCGGTGGAATTAGGGTTTTGGCCCCGTATCTGATCGTTTGGGGGTACGTATGTATATATAGGAGGAAGGAGTACGTCGGTGGAGCAACAGGGGACCCACGAGGGTGGAGGTAAATGATAAAAACATAATTTTTGATGCGGAGTGCTACTTGGCATAATTTTAATGTAATTCTTTTTAATTGTGGTATGAATATTCAGATCCGAAAGGTTCAAGATAAAAGTTTAATATTGACATAAAAATAATAATACTTCGAGCATACTAACAAAGAAATCATGTCTTCTCAAAATAACATGGCCAAAGAAAGTTATCCCTACAAAATCATATAGTCTGGCTATGCTCCATCTTCACCACACAAAATATTTAAATCATGCACAACCCCGATGACAAGCCAAGCAATTGTTTCATACTTTTTTTGTTCTCAAACTTTTTCAATCTTCACAAAATACATGAGTGTGAGCCATGGATATAGCACTATAAGTGGAATAGAATGGTGGTTGTGGAGAAGACAAAAAGGGAGAAGATAGTCTGACATCAACTAGGCGTATCAACGGGCTATGGAGATGCCCATCAATAGATATCAATGTGAGTGAGTAGGGATTGCCATGCAACGGATGCACTAGAGCTATAAGTATATGAAAGCTCAACAAAATAAACTAAGTGGGTGTGCATCCAACTTGCTTGCTCTTGAATACCTAGGGAAATTTGAGGAAGCCCATCATTGGAATATACAAGACAAGTTCTATAATGAAAAATTCCCACTAGTATATGAAAGTGATACCATAGGAGACTCTCTATCATGATTATCATGGTGCTACTTTGAAGCACAAGTGTGGTAAAAGGATAGTAACATTGTCCCTTCTCTCTTCTTCTCTCATTTTTTGGGCCTTTTCTCTTTTCTTATGGCCTCTTACCTTTTTTTTATTTTTTGTCCAGAGTCTCATCCTGACTTGTGGGGGAATCATAGTCTCCATCATCCTTTCCTCACTGGGACAATGCTCTAATAATGATGATCATCACACTTTTATTTTTCTTACAACTCAACAATTACAACTTGATACTTAGAACAAAATATGACTCTATATGAATGCCTCAGGCGGTGTACCGGGATGTGCAATGAATCAAGAGTGACACGTATGAAAGAATTATGAATGGTGGCTTTGCCATGAATACAATGTCAACAACATGATCATGCTAAGAAATATGACAATGATGGAGTGTGTCATAATAAACAGAACGGTGGAAAGTTGCATGGCAATATATCTCGGAATGGCTATGGAAATGCCATAGTAGGTAGGTATGGTGGCTGTTTTGAGGAAGGTATATGGTGGGTGTATGATACCGGCGAAAGGTGCACGGTATTAGAGAGGCTAGCAAAGGTGGAAGGGTGAGAAAAGTGCGTATAATCCCTGGACTCAACATTAGTCATAAAGAACTCATATACTTATTGCAAAAATCTACAAGTTATCAAAGAAAAGTATTATGCGCATGCTCCTAGGGGGATAGATTGGTAGGAAAAGACCATCGCTCGTCCCCGACCGCCACTCATAAGGAAGACAATCAAAAAATAAATCATGCTCCGACTTCATCACATAACGGTTCACCATACGTGCATGCTACGGGAATCACAAGCCTTAACACAAGTATTTCTCAAATCACAAATACTCAACTAGTATAAATCTAATATCACCATCTTCATATCTCAAAACAATTATCAAGCATCAAACTTCTCATAGCATTCAACACACTCATAAGATTTTTTTTATTATTCTTGAATTCCAAGCATATTAGGATTATTTAAGCAAATTACCATGCTATTTAAGACTCTCAAAATAATCTAAGTGAAGCATGAGAGATCAATAGTTTCTATAAAACAAATCTACCACCGTGCTCTAAAAGATATAAGTGAAGTACTAGAGCAAAACTATATAACTCAAATGATATAAGTGAAGCACATAGAGTATTCTAACTAATTCCAAATCATGTATGACTTTCTCAAAAGGTGTGTACAGCAAGGATGTTTGTGGTAAACTGAAAAGAAAAGACTCAAATCATACAAGACACTCCAAGCAAAACACATATCATGTGGTGAATAAAAATATAGCTCCAAGTAAAGTTACCGATAGAAGTAGACGAAAAGAGGGGATGCCTTTCGGGGCACCCCCAAGCTTTGGCTTTTAGGTGTGCTTAGATTATCTTGGGGGTGCCATGGGCATCCCCAAGCTTAGGCTCTTTCCACTCCTTGTTCCATAATCCATCAAATCTTTACCCAAAACTTGAAAACTTCACAACACAAAAGTTAAAGTAGAAAATCTCGTGAGCTCCGTTAGCGAAAGAAAACAAAAGACCACTTCAAGGTACTGTAATAAACTCATTATTTATTTATGTTGGTGTTAAACCTACTTTATTCCAACTTCTCTATGGATTATAAACTATTTTACTAGCCATAGATTCATCAAAATAAGCAAACAACACACGAAAAACAGAATCTGTCAAAAACAGAACAGTCTATAGTAATCTGTAGCTAGCGCAAGATCTGGAACCCAAAAAATTCTAAAATAAATTGCTGGACGTGAGGAATTTATCTATTAATCATCTGTAAAAATAGTTAATTAAATATTACTTTCCAAATAAAAATGGCAGCAGTTCTCATGAGCGCTAAAGTTTCTGTTTTTTACAGCAAGATTAACAAGACTTCCCCCAAGTCTTCCCAACGGTTATACTTCGCACAAACACTAATTAAACACAAAAAACACAACCTAAAAAGAGGCTAAATAAATTATTTATTACTAAACAGGAGCAAAAAGCAAGGAATAATAATAAAATTGGGTTGCCTCCCAATAAGCGCTATCGTTTAACGCCCCTAGCTAGGCATAAAAAGCAAGGATAGATCTAGGTATTGCCATCTTTGGTAGGAAATACGTAAGTGGCTCTCATAATAGATTCTTAAGGTATTTTAATTTTCTTTCTAGGAAAGTGTTCCATGCCTTTACTTAACGGAAATTGGAATCTAATATTTCCTTCCTTCATATCAATAATTGCACCAATAGTTCTAAGGAAAGGTCTACCAAGAATAATAGGACATGAAGGATTGCAATCTATGTCAAGAACAATAAAATCTATGGGTTAATAATTCCTATTTGCAACAATAAGAACATCATTAATTCTTCCCATAGGTTTCTTAATAGTGGAATCCGCAAGGTGCAAGTTTAGAGAGCAATCATCAAAATCACGGAAACCTAAAAAATCACACAAAGTCTTTGGAATCGTCGAAACACTAGCACCCAAATCACACAAAGCATAGCATTCATGATATTTAATTTTAATTTTAATAGTAGGTTCCCACTCATCATAAAGTTTTCTGGGGACAGAGACTTCTAATTCAAGTTTTTCTTCATAAGATTGTATCAAGGCATCAACGATATGTTTAGTGAACACTTTATTTTGACTATAAGCGTGAGGAGAATTTAGCACGGATTGCAACAAGGAAATACAATCACTCAAAGAGCAATTTTCATAATTAAATTCCTTGAAATCCAAAATAGCGGGTTTAGCAACATCTAGGGTTTTAATTTCTTCAATCCCACTTTCATCAATTTTAGCATCAAGATCTAAAAACTCTGAATTCTTGGAACGTCTTCTAGGTAAATGTGGATCATAATCAGTACCATCATTATTAAGATTCATATTTCAAAACAAAGATTTAATAGGGGACACATCAATAACTTTTAGATCTTCATCTTTATTTTCATAGGAACTAGAAGAACACGCTCTTATAAAGGCATCTTTCTTAGCACGCATCCTAGCGGTTTTTTTCTTTGCACTCATCAATGGAAATTATCATGGCTTTGAGAGACTCATTGATATCATGCTTAGGTGGAATAGATATAAGTTTCAAAGAATCAACATCAAGAGAAATTCTATCAACGTTCCTAGCCAACTCATCAATCTTAAGCAATTTTTCTTCAATCAAAGCATTGAAATTCTTTTGCGAAGTAATAAATTCTTTAATATTAGATTCAAAATCAGAGGTCATCTTATTATAATTTCCATAAGAATTGTTGTAGGAATTACCATAATTATTAGAGGGATTACTAGGATAAGGCATAGGATTAAAATTTCCTCTATACGCGTTGTTACCAAAATTGTTCCTACCAAAAAAATTCACATCCATAGATTCATTATTATTCTCAATCAAATTAGACAAGCGCATATCATTAGGATCAGAAGAAACACTTTTACTAAAAAATAATTTCATAAGTTCATCAATCTTTCCACTCAAGACATTAATTTCTTCTATCGCATGCACCTTTTTATTAGTGGATCTTTCAGTATGCCATTGAGAATAATTAACCATAATATTATCTAGGATTTTAGTAGCTTCTCCTAAAGTGATTTCCATAAAAGTGCCTCCCGCGGACGAATCTAAAAGATTTCTAGAAGGAAAATTCAATCCGGCATAAATTTTTTATATAATCATCCACAGATTCAAACCTTGAGTAGGGAAATTATGTATCATTAATTTCATCCTCTCCCAAGCTTGTGCAACATGTCCATGATCAAGTTTCTTAAAATTCATAATATCATTTCTAAGGGAGATGATCTTAGCGGGAGGAAAATACTTAGAGATAAAAGCATATTTGCACTTATTCCATGAATCAATACTATTCGTAGGCAAAGACTAAAACCAAGGTTTAGCACGATCTCTAAGCGAAAAAGGAAATAGCTTCAATTTAACAATATCATTATCCACATCTTTCTTCTTTTGCATATCACACAAATCAACGAAGCTATTTAGATGGGTAGCGGCATCTTCACTAGGAAGGCCGGAAAACAGATCTTTCATGACAAGATTCAGCAAAGCAGTATTAATTTCACAAGATTCAGCATCGGTAAGAGGAGCAATCGGAGTGCTAATAAAATCATTGTTCTTGGTATTGGTAAAGTGACACAATTTAGTATTATCTTGAGCCATCATGACAAGCAAGCAAACTAACACACAAGCAAACAAAAAGCAAGCGGGCAAAAAGAGGCAAATAGAGAAAGAGAGGGAGGATAGAGAGAGAGAGGGCAAATAAAACGACAAGGGTGAAGTGGGGGAGAGGAAAACGAGAGGCAAATGGCAAATAATGTAATGCAGGAGATAGGGATTGTGATGGGTACTTGGTATATTGACTTTTGCGTGGACTCCCCGGCAACGGCGCCAGAAATCCTTCTTGCTACCTCTTGAGCACTGCGTTGGTTTTCCTCGAAGAGGAAGGGATGATGTAGCAAAGTAGCATAAGTATTTCCCTTAGTTTTTGAGAACCAAGGTATCAATCCAGTAGGAGGCTACGCGCGAGTCCCTCGTACCTGCACAAAACAAATAAATCCTCGCAACCAACGCGATATGGGGTTGTCAATCCCTACACGGCCACTTACGAGAGTGAGATCTGATAGATATTATAAGATAATATTTTTGGTATTTTTATGATAAAGATGCAAAGTAAAAAGGAAATGAAATAACTAAGTATTGGAAGATTAATATGATGAAGATAGACCCGGGGGCCATAGGTTTCACTAGTGGCTTCTCTCAAGAGCATAAGTATTCTACGGTGGGTGAACGAATTACTATTGAGAAATTGACAGAATTGAGCATAGTTATGAGAATATCTAGGTATCACGTCCGAGACAAGTAGACCGACTCCTGCCTGCATCTACTACTATTACTCCACTCATCGACCGCTATCCAACATGCATCTAGAGTATTAAGTTAATGAAAACAGAGTAACGCCTTAAGCAAGATGACATGATGTAGAGGGATAAACTCATGCAATATGATGAAAACCCCATCTTGTTTATCCATGATGGCAACAATAAAATACGTGCCTTGCTTCCCCTACTGTCACTGGGAAAGGACACCGCAAGATTGAACCCAAAGCTAAGCACTTCTCCCATTGCAAGAAAGATCAATCTAGTAGGCTAAACCAAACTGATAATTCGAAGAGACTTGCAAAGATAACCAATCATAGATAAAAGAATTCAGAGAAGATTCAAATATTATTCGTAGATAGACTTGATCATAAACCCACAATTCATCGGTCTCAACAAACACACCGCAAAAAGAAGATTACATCGAATAGATCTCCACAAGAGAGGGGGAGAACATTGTATTGAGATCCAAAAAGAGAGAAGAAGCCTATGGACCCGTAGGTTTGAGGTGAACTACTCACACTTCATCAGAGGGGCTATGGTGATGATGTAGAAGCCCTCCGTGATTGATGCCCCCTCCGGCGGAGCTCCGGAACAGGCCCCAAGATGGGATCTCGTGGATACAGAAAGTTGCGGCGGTGGAATTAGGGTTTTGGCCCTGTATCTGATCGTTTGGGGGTACGTAGGTATATATAGGAGGAAGGAGTACGTCGGTGGAGCAACAGGGGACCCACGAGGGTGGAGGGCACGCCTGGGGGGGAGGGTAGGCGCGCCCCCTACCTCGTGGTCTCCTCTTTTGTGTCTTGACGTAGGGGCCAAGTCTCCTGGATCATGTTCGGTGAGAAAATCACGTTCCCGAAGGTTTCATTCCGTTTGGACTCCGTTTGATATTCCTTTTCTTCGAAACCCTTAAATAGGCAAAAAAAACATCAATTCTGGGCTGGGCCTCCGGTTAATAGGTTTGTCCCAAAAATAATATAAAAGTGGATAATAAAGCCCAATAATGTCCAAAATAGTAGATAATATAGCATGGAGCAATCAAAAATTATAGATACGTTGGGGACGTATCACCGGCTGCTAGCTGCAGCACAGTTGGCCAACTTCTCATAGTCTCCGGATATCGTGATAATGCCCTTGGTTCGAGGCATCTTCATCTTGAGGTAGGCGTAATGTGGCACCGCCATGAACTTGGTTAGGGCTGGCCGACCTAAGAGCACATGATAAGGACTCTCTAGGTCAACCACCTTGAACCAAATTACCTCGCGGCGGAAGTTATCTTTGTCTTCGAAGATGACACCTATTTTGATCTTGCCGATTGGTGAGCAGGACATGCCGGGAACAATGCCATGAAAAACAGTCCGGCTGGGCTGGAGCTACCTCTCTTTGATGCACAATTTCTCCATGGTGGCACGATACAGGATGTTGATGCTGCTACCGCTATCTATCAGAATCCGAGAGAAACAAGCAGCTCGCTTCTCCATTGCAAGGGTGGCATCCAACACAAGGGCATATGAACCCGGAGAAGGCATTACTTTCGGGTGCTCCGCACGGCTCCAGCTGATGGGCCTCTCAGATCAGTGCATGAACTCTGGGGCAGCTGAGGCAACAGCGTTTACTTCTCGGTGCTGCTGACGTCGGCTGTGCCAGTCACCGGCCACACTGGTGAAGATGACATAAGCTCCATGCTCTTCGGGGTACTCGTCTTGGACCGTGCCAATGGCTGGGCGAGCCACCGGCTGCTGGGGAGGAGGCGGCGGTGGCTGGCCAGCCGGCGGAGGTGGCAGCAGTCCTTTGCCCTTGGATATTTGAGTGAGCCAGTGGCACTTCCGGGTGGTGTGGTTGGACGGCTTCGCGTCGCTATGGAATTTGCAGGGAGCATCATGGGTTTGCTCATAGGAGAAAACGGGCACCCAAGCAGGCTTTCCGCCCTTCTGACGCTTGGGGCCGGGCTGTCCCTCCGGCTGCTGGTCCTCAACTGTCGCCACCTGCTGGCTGGTGGAAGCTAGCCACGGGGCTTTGCGCTTGTTGTTGTTTTGCTGCTGGTGCTGATTGTTATCACCAGCCAGCATCCGGGGAGCCAGTGGGAGCATTTTTCAGGTCACGTCCACTTGGAGCTCCGACTTCATGGAGGAGTTGGCCAGGGCGTACTTGTCTGCTATGATCAGCAGCTCGTCGAGGGTAGCCGCCTTGTCATAGAGAAGTCGGTTCTTGAGCAAGGTGCCCTCTCGGCACCCGATAGTGAAGTACTCAATGGCTTGCACCTCGTGCACCCCTTCGCAGGAGTTGTGCAGTTCGGTCCACTGCGTCAAGTAGTCGCGTGTGGAATCGGTGGGGCCTTGGACGCGCAGAGAAAGCTGGCGAGGCTTGGGCGGCAGCTTGTAGGTGCTGGTGAAGTTACGGATAAAAAATTCAGTGAAATCTACCCAGCTGTTGACGGTGCGGGGCTTCAGGCTTTTCAACCATGTCCGGGCCATGCCCTAGAGCACAAGCGGAACGTACTTCACGACAACACACTTGTTGCCATTTGCTATGCTGACGGCTGTGGAGTAATCCACCATTCTCCGGCTTCACGGAGCCGTTGTACTTGGGCGTGTCTCTTGGGAGCAAGAACCCTTTGGGGAAGGGCTCATCGTGAATGCAGGGGCTGAAGTAGGGCGGGCCGATTGCATCTTCTTCTTCCAGTGCCAGGGATCACACCAGATGGTCGATCCGGTGGCGGGCATCGTTCTCTCCGACTCCTTCACGGCGGCCTAGCCGGTCACCGAGTGTCGGGTGGTCAACAGGTGGCGGGGAAGCACACCTCTCACGAAGAGGAGGGGGAGGAGGCGGAAGATTGTCCCGTCGTTCCACCGCTGGAGGGCGGCCGTCTTGGTCGCGCTCGATGGTGATGTGCGTCCGACTGCGGCTTGCAGCCGGCTCTCTGTCTCTACGGTTGCGGTTGCCGCCTGTCGGCGACTGGGAGGTCGCGCCATGCTCTCGGCGAGGGGGGAGGTTTTCGGCATGCTGGCCGGGTTCCTCCAAGCGGCAACCAGCCTCTTGCTGCGCAACGGCCGCGTCGATGAGTTGCTGAACATGCTCCATCATGTAGTGGCAATCGTCGCCCTCCAACTGGTCTAGCTCATCTGCTGTCGTCTGGGCAGCTCGTATGTTCTCCATGGGCGTGGCGTAGACAGGGCGGTCTACCCCAAACATGCTGGCAACTGCAGCGCCGTGCTGTCGGACCGTGCCTACGCAGCTGGGCCCGCCAGCAGCCGGCGTGCCGCCAATGGCGCGGTGATCTCGCGCCTGAGGGAGTCCTGGACTAAGGGGTGCTCGGGCGGCCGACCTATTGGACATTGGCCGGACTGATGGGCTATGAAGATACAAGACCGAAGACTCTCACCCATGTCCAGATGGGACTCTCCTTGGCGTGGATGACAAGTTTGGTGTTCAGATATGAAGATTCCTTTCTCTGTAACCGTCTTTGTATAACCCTAGTCCCCTCCGGTGTCTATATAAACTTGAGAGTTTAGTCCATAGAGATCATCACAATCATATAGGCTAGACTTTGAGGGTTTTAGCCATTATGATCTCGAGGTAGATCAACTCTTGTAATACTACTATTCATCAAGATCAATCAAGCAGGAAGTAGGGTATAACCTCCATAGCGAGGGCCCAAACCTGGGTAAACATCGTGTCCCATGTCTCCTGTTACCATCAACCTTAGACGCACAGTTTGGGACCCCCTACCCAGGATCCGCTGGTTTTGACACCGACATTGGTGCTTTCATTGAGAGTTCCGCTGTGCCGTCATCAGAAGGTTCGATGGCTCCATCCATCATCTACAACAACACTGCCTAGGGAGATGTCTTTCTCCCTGGCAATATCTTCGTATTTGGTGGCTTCGCACTACGGGCCAACTCGCTTGGCCATCTAGAGTAGATTGGCAGCTAAGCCCCTGGCCGTCAGGTCAAGTTTGGAAGCTTGAATTACGTCGCTGATATCCGCGGAGACTTGATCTTCGACGGATTTGAGCCCATGGCAGCCACTCCCTGCAATCGCGATGAACATGACCTAAATCTGTCATCGGACCATACCCAGGAGATTGCACCTGTAAGCGCTCTGGCCCTAGATCCGGAGCAGCTGCCATCCGAAGACGGGAAGCTTAACCCCGGCACGGAAGCCGCAGACTCATCGGCGTTGGAGCCGCACACAGACTCAACTTCAAGCGGGGTCTGCATCACCGGACCCCCGGATTCATCTCTGGTCACTGGTTCCAAGTACATGCATCCGCGTTCGTCGAGCCTTATCAGGCGCCGATCATCGAATTCAGTTCCGCGGACATCTTCCGGCACTCACCTTTAGGCGATGTGCTAAACTCATTAAAACCCTCTCTTTAGCAGGGGAGTCAGAGCTGAATTACATCCGGTTTGAACTGGGGGTTGATGACGGGGAATTTCGCTTCCCACCCACTCCCAACTTAATAGCCACTATCGAAGATCTAACCGACATGCTCGACTACAACTCCGAAGACATGGACAGTATGGACGACGATGGCGAAGAGGAGCAGGCTCAAAACCCGCCATTTACCGGGCGCTGGATGGCCACCTCCTCTTACGACGTATACATGATGGACACACCCAAAGAAGTTAACGGTGATGACAAAAAAGACCCAGTGGAAGATAACCCTCTGAGATACAGCCAAAGCGCCGACGACAGCGGCGCCGCTCTAAGTCACCCCGTGAAAAAGACAACAATACCGGCACAGGAGAAAACAATACTCTAGACGACGCCGAATACAATGAAGACCCCGTTGAGCCAATTTCCTAACAGGATGAATGGGAAGATGGGCGGGTCAGCCCTGATGAACAGGCCATGCATGAAGACTCAGAGGACAGTAATTATCTCCCACTCTCCGAGGATGAGGTGAGCCTCGGCGACGAGGATTTTATCGTGCCAGAGGAACCTCTCGAGCAGGAGCGCTTTAAGCGCCGGCTAATAGCCACTGCAAGGAGCCTGAAAAAGAAGCAGCGACAGCTTCAAGCTGATCAAGATCTGCTCAATGATAGATGGACTAACGTCCTGGCAGCCGAGGAATACGGCCCCGAGTAACTACCCAAAAGTTACCTGAAGCGCAAATTACTACCTCAATTCGAGGACGAGGCGTTGGATCCCGTGCCATGAGCGCACAATGCAGCTGACCGACCACCATGTGGTCGGGACAAAGCGGCAACCCAAGCCGAACACTAGCCCGCACTACCTCGCCGTAAAGGCAGGGATAAAAGAGCTCGGGCATATACATACGACCTTCGGCAGGACCTGGATAGCAGAGCAGGACACACCGGATCTATCTACGGATCGCGTGGGCATGCCCCAACACATGACGACGGCTATCTATTCGGACGTGACAAACCTAATCATGCCCGGGCCGAATGCCGCGGACGGACTCCATCCGAGCTACATTGCGATATGGCCCGATATAGAGGCGCCACACACCCTCTTTGCTTCACTGATGAAGTAATGGGGCATGAATTCCCTGAAGGGTTTAAACCCATGAACATCGAATCATACAATGGAACAACAGATCCCGCGGTATGGATTGAAGATTTTCTTCTCCATATTCATATGGCCTGCGGTGATCACCTCCATGCCATCAAATACCTCCCACTAAAACTCAAAGGGCCAACTCGACATTGGTTAAATAGTCTGCCTGAAAACTCTATTGGCAGTTTGGAGTTCTTGGAAGACACCTTCCGCGACAACTTCCACCGTACATACGTACGACCTCCGGATGCGGATGACTTCAGTCACATAGTTCAACAACCCGGAGTCAGCTAGGAAATTCCGGACCAGGTTCCTAACTAAAAAAACCAAATCATCGACTGTCCGGATGCCAAAGCCCTAGCGGCCTTTAAGCATAGCATCCGCGACGAATGGCTCGCCCGTCATCTTGGCCAAGAAAAGCAGAAGTTCATGGCAGCCCTCACGGCATTCATGACCTGCTTTTGCACGGGCGAGGATAGTTGGCTTGCCCGTAGCAAAAACACTGTAAGCGAGGCTGGCACCTCTGAGACCAAAAACAACAAAGACAAGCCACGACGCAACAAGCACAAGCATTGAAGCAATGGAGACAATACCAACGACAGGACGGTCAACGCCGAATTTAGTGGCTCCAAGTCCGGCCAGCGGAAGAAGCCATATAAAAGAAACAATCAGGGCCCATCCAGCTTGGACCGCATACTCGATCGTCCATGCCAGATCCATGGCACCCCAGACAAACCAGCCAATCATACCAATAGAGACTGTTGGGTTTTTAAACAGGCCAAATGCTGAGAACAAAGAGAAGGGGTCGCAAAGCGAGGACGATGACGAGGAGTCCCGTCCACCAAACACAGGGGGACAGAAGAAGTCCCCCCAAGTTAAAACAGTGAACATGATATACGCTACCCATATCCCCAAGAGGGAGCACAAACACGCGCTCAGGGACGTCTACACGATGGAGCCAATCGCCCCAAAGTTCAACCCATGGTATTCCCGCCTGATCACCTTCGATCGCAGTGACCATCCGGCCAGTATCTGTCATGGCCATTTAGCCGCACTGGTCCTTGACTCAATCATTGATGGATTCCATCTCACACGAGTCCTCATGGATGGTGGCAGCAACCTGAACCTGCTCTATCAGGATACAGTGCGCAAAATGGGTATTAATCCCTCAAGGATCAAGCCCACAAAGACTACCTTTAAAGGAGTCATACCAGGTGTAGAGGCCCGCTGTCGGTGTCAAAACCGGCGGATCTTGGGTAGGGGGTCCCGAACTGTGCGTCTAGGCCAGATGGTAACAGGAGACAAGGGACACGAAGCTTTACCCAGGTTCGGGCCCTCTTGATGGAGGTAAAACCCTACGTCTTGCTTGATTAATATTGATGATATGGGTAGTACAAGAGTAGATCTACCACGAGATCGGAGAGGCTAAACCCTAGAAGCTAGCCTATGGTATGATTGTTGTTCTATATGTTGTCCTACGGACTAAAACCCTCCGGTTTATATAGACACCGGAGAGGGTTAGGGTTACACAAAGTCGGTTACAATGGTAGGAGATCTACATATCCGTATCGCCAAGCTTGCCTTCCACGCCAAGGAAAGTCCCTTCCGGACACGGGACGAAGTCTTCAACCTTGTATCTTCATAGTCTAGGAGTCCGGCTGAAGGTATAGTCCCGCCATTCGGACACCCCCTAATCCACGACTCCCTTAGTAGCCCCTGAACCAGGCTTCAATGACGACGAGTCCGGCGCGCAGATTGTCTTTGGCATTACAAGGCGGGTTCCTCCTTCGAGTACTTCATAGAATATTTTGAACACAAAGATAGTGTCCGGCTCTGCAAAATAAGTTTCCACATATTGCCATAGAGAGAATAATATTTACACAAATCTGATCTGCTGACGTATTCCGTAGCGTGACATCGCACCACGACCGAGGGAGTCCTAGATTAGGGGATGTTCGGATACCCGGATTATACCTTCAGCCGGACTCCTGGACTATGAAGATACAAGATTGAAGACTTCGTCCCGTGTCCGGAAGGGACTTTCCTTGGCGTGGAAGGCAAGCTTGGCGATACGGATATGCAGATCTCCTACCATTGTAACCGACTTTGTGTAACCCTAACCCTCTCCGGTGTCTATATAAACCGGAGGGTTTTAGTCCGTATAGGACAACATATAGAACACCAATCATACCATAGACTAGCTTCTTGGGTTTAGCCTCTCCGATCTCGTGGTAGATCTACTCTTGTACTACCCATATCATCAATATTAATCAAGCAGGACGTAGGGTTTTACCTCCATCGAGAGGGCCCGAACCTGGGTAAAACTTCGTGTCCCTTGCCTCCTGTTACCATCCGGCCTAGACACATAGTTCGGGACCCCCTACCCGAGATCTGCCGGTTTTGACACCGACATTGGTGCTTTCATTGATAGTTCCTCTGTGTCGTCGCCGTCAGGCTCGATGGCTCCTACAATCATCAATAGCGATGCAGTCCAGGGTGACACCTTCCTCCCCGGACAGATCTTCGTCTTTGGCGGCTTCGCACTGCGGGCCAATTCACTTGGCCATCTGGAGCAGATCGAAAGCTACGCCCCTGGCCGTCAGGTCAGATTTGGAAGTTTAAACTACACGGCTGACATCCGTGGGGACTTGATCTTCGACGGATTCGAGCCACTGCCGAGCGCGCCGCACAGTCCCGACGAGCATGATCTAGGTCTGCCGCCGAACAGTGCCTTGGAGGCCGCACCCGCATCGGCTTCGACCCTTAATTCGGAGCCAGCTGCGCCGACCGAGGATGGTGGGTTGGACGCCGCCTCGGGGGCAGCGATCCCAACGGCGATCGAGCCGAACTCCCGCCCCGCACTCCGCGAGACTCGTGATTCCAAGGAGCTGGACTCCTCTCCGGACTCCGAACCATTCGCACTCTGCCGATCGAATCCGATTGGGCGCCGATCATGGAGTTTACTGCCGCGAACATCATTTAGCACTCGCCCTTCGGCGATATTATGAAATCACTAAAGTCTCTCTCTTTATCAGGAGAGCCCTGGCCGGACTACGGTCAGCAAGATTGGGATATGGACGATGAAGAAATTCAAAGCCCACCCACCACCCACTTTGTAGCCACTGTCGACGATTTAACCGACATGCTCGACTTCGACTCCGAAGACATCGACGGTATGGACGCCGATGAAGGAGACGATGAAGAACCAGCGCCTATTGGGCCCTGGAACGCCACCTCGTCATATGACGTATACATGGTGGACGCACCAAAAGATGACTACGGGGAGCGGAAGGACGCATCGAAGGCTTGTTCCCTCGAAAAGAAGTCAAAGCGGTGACGCAAGCGCCGCCCCAAATCCCGCCTCGACAGAAATAGCGATCAGACAGACCCAGCGCTAGAGCAAGGCGAACCGTTGCCAGACAACGACAATCCGGATAATCAAACCGAACAAACAAATTCTATTAAGGATAATGGTCCGGACGACATAACGCCGGACAGGCACCCGGAGTAGCAGAATGCCCGTAAAAGGCTTGTTACCTTCGCGAGGAGTCTGAAAAAGCAGAAGCAAAGGCTCAAGGCTGCACAAGACACACTCCAAATCAGATGGAGTAAAATACTCAACACAGCAGCGATGTACGGCGACAATCGCCCCTCCAAGAGCTACCCAAAGCGGAAGCTGCTACCTGAATTCGATGAGGAGGCCTCAGACCCCCCACAACCAAATATCAAAGAAGCCACCTGGTTGGATAGACGACCCCTCTATCAACACAGAGCGGCATACAACGCCACTCACAATACAACACGTGACCTATGCGAGGGCTCGCACCCAAAGGACAGCGCAACAAGATCCATCTATGGACCACGCAAGCGTGCCCCAGCATACAATGCAACAGAACAAACATCCGAACAACGTGGTACACCCAGCTACAGGCACTACAAGGATTCCGGTCTATTGCAACAAAAATTATTGCTACAACTATCTTTTGTTGCAATAAAATGCTATATTTCCACAAAATTCCAGTCCGTGGTAATAGGATCTACATATTGCCACAATTTTGTTTCATCGCGTTAAGTACTCGTTTTGTTGCAATAGAAGCCATGTATTGCCACAAGCTGCATCGTCGTTGTAATATGGTAGTGATATTGTGACAGCCTTGTCCCGTTGCGTGAATTGGTCATCTTGTTGCAATAAAGGCTAGGTATTGCAACAAAGTACATTGATACTATTGCAACACCTGTGACATGTGGCGCTAGTCAGAGATTCTATTGCAACAAAGCATGTATTGGTTGTAATAGGGTGACTTTTTGCCTCACCTTCGTTGCGTTGCAATAACTGTTACATATTGCGACAAATTGAGCATCCATGGTAATACGTACAACATAATGCAACAATCCTCTAGTGTTGCCAAAAAGGAGCAGGATATTGCAACGATATTCTCTACTGTGCTCCTGATTTTTTCCTTTATTTATTATACTATTTTGCAGGATCTGACTAAAGGGGCGTACTAGTTTACAGAGGTATTAACACATTAGGTACCACAACTTGCACCTAAGTTCCATTTTAGTCACATATCTTGCAAAGTGGACATCGGTGGTACCACAACTTGGAGGAGTGCTCTACGCGCGTGCGAAGCATTGCACACTCGCGGGCGCCCTTCACTTTAGGGTTTCTTGCACCGCCAGGGTCTCCTCCACTGACCCTACTGACCTCCTCCGGTAGCAAGGTCGTGCTCGGCACCCGAAAGACGGCAAGCTCAGTGCCCTTTCTCACAAAGGTGAGTCTGAGAACTGAGCACCACACACTCTTCCTAATTTTTCTGTATCTTGCTTGATGTGATGTATTTATATGTGCTCTTAATAAAAAAGGAGATTCAATATAAAATTATGTGTTAAATAGAGAAATTGTGCAAGGCTGCATTCTAGCTATTTTTAAACACTCCCAGGCTTCATTTGAACAGCTCTTCTACCACCAATTGAGCAGCATAACAGTTGTATCCTAGAGTAATTTTCAGCAAGAATTCATCACCAGATCAACAACACTACATCAAGATATATATATATATATAAGGACATATGACACACGATTTTAGTAGGATATAACAAACCATCTTAGCGAGATATATAACAAATGTTTCAAAATGACAGCACACAAGTTTCAGCAGCTATACTTGTATAGATTGTTCACACAAAAGACCATAAGTTCAAGGCAAAGTAGTGTAAATAGCAAAAACACTAAAAGACCATAAGTTCGTAGCAACAGTGTGTACATAGCATCACTGTCAAAAGGAAAATAGCAACAACACTAAAAGAACAGCAAGTACTCTTCTCTTCTCTTCATCACCAAATTGTTAGTGCTGGGCACTAGCTCTTGTTCCCATTTGCCACAACATATGACCCTATGCAGGCATGCCTTGTTTCAACCTGTTTTATATCAGATTAAACTTCAGGAGAGATATTTCTCGTAGGTAACCATCATAACAGTTAGGAACTTATAATTATGGCTTACACATGTGAAAAGCACCTTACCAAGAAATTAAAAACTATACAAAGAACCCCTGGTCATCATCCAATTCTTCTTGTCCCAAAGGAGCAACATGGCCATCATTTACGTAAGCCTCATCATCATCAGTATCATCATGAGATTCAAATTGGACATCTTCAAACTCAATAGGTTTTATATTTTCTATGACTGAAACATCAATGCTGGATCCTTCGTCATCATTTCTACACCAACTAGTGATCTCTTCAGGTACTGTAATTTTTGGCACTGTAATTTCTGCATCAACGACATCCAGTACATCTGCCTCACCACCCTCATCGGCTTCAACAACTTCATCAAGGCCTACACCATTTAAAACAGAAGGAGCAAACAAATTTCGTGGATTCATTTTAATAACAGCTGCCCAATCAGGGTTCTTCACATCTCTCACATAGAAAACCTGTTGAGCTTGGAGGCCTAGAATGTAAGGGTCTCCCTGGAATTGGTGTAGAGTAGTGTCAAGGTCAATAATTCCATATTTGTCCTTTTTATACCCCTTACTTTCAGTTTTGTTGGCTGGCAGGAGGCACATCAAACCAGTCACACTGGAAAAGAACAACCTCCTTATCAAGAGGAAAGTCAAGAAATATGATTTTCTTGATCACCCCGTAATAATCAATATTTCCTGTGTTTGCATCGCCCTTGACTATGACGCCACTATTTTGGGTACTCAAGTCCTGCTCTATATAGGAATTCCGAAAGAAATATCCATTCAGAACTGTACGGTTGTATACCCGAGCTAGATGATCAGGTCCTTTAGCTAGTGCATAAATAAGATTGTTGACGTTCCCATCATTGTGGAGTTCTGTAATCTGTTTCATGAAATAGAATATGTGTGAGTGTATTGTACAGCGTTGGTACGTTATTACAAGGAACATTAGTGAAAATGCGAAAGAAAATTACCCGTCTCTCAAACCAACCAACAAACTCTTCCTTGTGCTGCTTTTTAGGATTAGGAGAATTGTTCCTTCTGAGCTCCTCACGATGTTCACTTCAAAGAGAAATGATTATTAGTTGAACAGGAAAGTATTAAAGCATATCATGATGTGAATTAAATACATAAGTATCCTTACTCAATCCATGGCGCGGTTTCCTCACAGTTTGTTATTATGAAATGCCGCATTTGATTAATCTCAACCGAAGACAATGATTCACAAACAAAACCTTTCTTGGAGTAATCAACTGTACTCATTATGCTAATCCCTGTTGGTGATTGATCTGTACCCCCGTCTTCATGATGTTCGGACTGACTTAGCTTGGTAGGCATTCCATCAACGAATCGACTGCAAAAAGTCATGCACTCTTCAAGTATGTACCCCTCTGCTATAGAACCTTCTGGTTGAGCCTTGTTACGCACATATCCTTTGAGCGTACGCAAGTATCGCTCAATTGGATACATCCATCTGTACAAGACAGGCCCTCCCAATCGGGCCTCTTCAGCAAGATGAATTGGGAGATGCATCATAATATCAAAGAATGCTGGTGGAAAGATCATCTCAAGCTGACATAGAGTTTCTGGAATTGTTTTGCTCAACCTCTCCAAATCTTCATCCCTTAACTCCTTGGAGCATAAATCGGAAAAGAATTTACTCAGCTGAAGCAATGGGTTAACAACATTCTCTGGCAAAAGCTTGCGCAATGCAATAGGAAGAAGTTTCTGAAATATAACATGACAGTCATGAGTTTTGAGTCCACTAATCTTGCACTGATCGAGGACTACACATCGCTTAATGTGTGAAGCATAGCCATCAAGCATCTTAATGCTCTGCAGAAACTTGAGGAGCATTATCTTTTCTTCCTTTTTTAAAGTATAGCAACCTTTCTTTATGTCATACTTATGCTTACCAGGCTTTGGATGCTGGTCCTTCCTAATTTTCAGGTCCTGTAAATCAAGACGAGCCTTCACACCATCCTTTGATTTCTTATCCATCTCAAGCAAAGTCCCCACAAGGCTGTCACAAATGTTCTTCTCGATGTGCATAACATCCAAATTGTGCCTTACGAGCAAGTTCTTCCAATATGGGAGCTAGAAAAATACACTTTTCTTCCGCCAGTTATGCCAGCTACTAGTTTCCGGTCGCTTTCTCTTATTTGACCGTCCAAATGGTGCATGCTGAATGCTATCAAGTTCCCGTAGAACTTGTTCACCTGTAAGTGCCACTGGAGCTTCTCTATTATCTGCCTTGTTGTTGAACAAACACTTGTTTCGACGCCATTTGTGGGTCCTGGGCAGAAAATGTCGGTGTCCCATGTAGCAATGCTTTCGACCATACTTGAGCCATAAAAAATCTGTATGTTTGTGGCCATACGGGCATGCTAGCTTGCCTTTTGTGCTCCAACCACTCAGCATTGCGTAAGCTGGGTAGTCACTAATGGTCCACAAGAAGCATGCATACATCTGGAAATTTTTTTTAGTTGCAGCATCATATGTCTCAGCACCATCCTCCCATAGAACATTCAGTTCATCAATCAAGGGCTGCAAGTACACATCTATGTTATTTCCTGGAGACTTTGGTCCTGGAATAATCATTGACATAATCCAATTTTCTTGTTTCATACACATCCAAGGTGGCAAGTTATATGGAATAAGAATGACAGGCCATGTACTGTGTGATATACTCATGAGCCCAAAGGGGTTGAATCCATCTGAAGCAAGGACAAGCCGAACACTGCGAGCATCTTTTGAGAATTTCTTATAATATTTCCTATCAAAATGCTTCCATGCCTTGGAATCTGCAGGATGCCTCTTTACGCCATCATCCATCCGACCCTCCTTATGCCATTTCATATGTGATGACATATGTTCTGTCATGTACAGCCTTAGCAGTCTTGGAATGAGCGGGAAATACCTTAGAACTTTCTGTGGCACTAGCTTCTTTGATTTACGACTTGATGCATTGTCTTCATCAGTAGCAGGAGTAGATTTCCATCGAGACGCATGACAGACAGGGCATTCTTCTGCATCAGCATGTTCATTACGGAATAGCACACAATCATTAACGCACGCGTGTATCTTCTTGTAGTCCAGCCCAAGATCTCGGATCACCTTCCTTACTTTAGCGAGATTAGTAGGAATGCAGTGACCCTTTGGCAACACCTGTGTGAACATCTGCAGAACTAAGTCACATGCTCTATTGGTCATCCCAGACGCGCACTTGATTTGGTAAAGCTTCACAATGAAATATAGCTTCGTGAAATCCTTGCAACCTAGGTACAACTCTTTTTTTGCCTCTTTCAATAGTTCGAAGAATACCTTGGCTGTTGCATTTGGCTCCTGGTTCCTTTCATCACCGTTGGAAGCATCCACATGAATGTCTCCCGCACCTTCACCAATGTCTGCATTGCTTTGCATGTTTGTGCCCCTTATGAGAGTATTGAGCATGTCACATACCCCAGCACCATCATCTCCAGCGTCTTCATTTTCAGAATCTTCAGACATGCTTCCCTCATCGGATTGTTCACCATGGTATATCCAGTGAGTGTAGGTTGGATCCATCCTATTGAACAACAAGTCAGTATGAACATCCTTTTTCGTTTTTGGAACAACATTGAGACATCTCCTACATGGGCATGGGACTGTTGAGTCCGGGTGAGCACCATCGAAGGCAAAATTCAAGAAATCCTTCATGCCAGTTTGCCACTCAACAGAATTTCTTTCCCTGTCCATCCAGCTCTTATCTCGTGTCATTTTTGCCTTATCTCCGTAAAGCCAGTCCTGTTAAAAAAACATAACAGCTGCTTTAGTAGCTAAATTATAGCCAACAGCATCACTAGTTGCATTACAAGACAAGACAACAGGGATACATACATACAAATATTACTGTCACATGGTAAAGCAAAATTTATCTATACATTGTAAAGCAAAATTTGGTTGATGGAAGAAGAAATAGTACTACTATCACATGGTAGTATATGTGACATGAGTTTAAATAATTTTAGTTTAGTAGTTGGCTAGATAATGCAAAAACAGAAATTCAGGGACAGTGAAGAGATCACGGCTCAAAACTAATAACCAGATTGTTTGACTTATGCTGAAGAACATAGCATACCTTTATGCTACTGATCTCCACGAATGTGTTATTCTACATACCTCACGCTACATATCAGATTCAAGATACTTGCTTGATTCTTTACTTGATTCAGTGTATGATACTTGTCATGCAATTTTACTTTAGGAGTTTCAGTTGAATGGTTGCAGCCATATATTAATTTTTATAGATGGTTTAATTTGAATGATTCACTCAATTAAAGCTCCTGTGTGTTTCTGCTTAAGTTCCATTCAGTGTGTTTTTTGTTTAATTTCCCTTTGGTTTGAGGTTCAGTGTGAAGCAGCCAAAATGTTTTGGAGCAACATCACTAAGAAGACACCATCTTAAGCCAAGGAGCTCGAGACAGCAGCTTTGCGATTATATAAGCACATGAGCAGGGAACAAATTGAACTGAACTGAAGTATATGAACGGCATTCATGTTCATCAGATTCAGTTTTGAAATTTGCGTGGGTTTTCTATCTTATTATTTGCTTGAACCATCTTATTATTGCAGATGTGGAAGAACATGAAAGTAGCTACCGATAAAACAACAAGCAAGGGAAAATTAGTTTGCTACTTTCAAACTAAAATCAGCATCCTTATGTTGTATGTATAGCACAGTACTAATGCTCATGTGATGTATTTTCAATCTAAATTTGCTGCTCTTGCAATGAAAAAAACAGAGAGAAACATGAGGGGATAATCATACTATTGTTGTTCAGGTCGTTGGTGGCGGTCCAAAAAAAACAGGCAAGTCCTGATAGACATCAGGTGCCTCAATCCACCCAGATGTGTGTTTAAGTTGCCACCTTAGATAAACCATTAAAAATTATCAAACTCACATCTGTCATGGATATCACTCACCCAATCCACGTCTACTAGCATAGCATGGCATAATAAGCAAACGTAGAAGTAACTCCCAAAGGTTTCATGGTAACCAGGTAATAGGTACTACCTCATCTACTTCCCATCCCACATTTTAATTAGATCCTAATCATGCAATGTGTGAGGATTGATCTAATGCAATAAAACTGGGTTGTAGAAAAGGTATGATCAAAGTGTGAACTTGCCTGCAATGTTGATGAAGATGATTCGCACTCAAAACTCTTGATAGACCTACTCGTCACACTCCGGTCAATCTATCGCAGACAAACAAGCAAGCACACAATAAGCACTCATCTAACGCACAGGAAAACTCGAACAAGAGAACGAACCAGAAAGTTCAACTTAAGAACTCCGGTTGCAAAGAAAGAACGAACCGAACAAAGAAACAGAAAACAAACGGCGGAAAACTACTCGGTTCTAGCAAGTTGAAACTAGGTCAAATTTTTACTGTGGCAAAAGCTTGTTCAAATTGATTAGACGGAACGGCGGTTTCAAGACGAAACTCCAGGCGCTTGAATCACCTGATTCCGATAAACGAGCGAGAAGAAAAACTAGAAAGAAGATCGGATCTGAGATCACGATCGCTGAATAAATCCGACGAGAAAGAAAACGAAGAACGGTTAAACGAACGGACGTCATTAACCGGGAAAGAATCGGTGATCACGTTCGTTGAGACGAACGGTCCGAAAGAAGAACGAAATCCGGAACGGTTTAGAAGAAAAGAATCGGAACGATTAGAAGAAAACGATCCGATGAAAAGAATAGATGCGGCGCGGGGCTACCTCCGGCGAGGTCCGGCGAACGGGGCTCCGGCGGCGTGGGTGTTGGGCAAGGGGCGGCGGTGCGGGCACAAGGGCGGCGGCGGCGGTGACGCAGGGCGCGGCAGCGGCGGTGGTGTAGGGCAGCGCGGTGCGGTGGCTAAAGTGCGGCGCGGGTGAGGAATGGCGCGGCGCGGGGTGTGGTGGAGCTCTAGGCTTTGAGTTTGATGATTTAGAGGGGGGGGGGTGCTTGGGTATTTATATTGGGGAGGGGTGAGGAGACTTGGGGTAGGAGACAAGAAATAGACTAGGAATAGGAATCCTAAAAGAAAAAGGCAAACGGAGTAGGACTAGGAAAAACAAAACAAGGAAAAGGACTAACCCTAGTCCAAAACGGATTAGAGGCGAGGCAAGAGGCGGCGGCCTCCTGCGCCAGCGCTAGGCACGCGCGGCTCCCTGGGGCGATGGCCTTCGGCCCGGCTGGGCCTTGGCCTGGCCGGCCTTGGTCTAGTTTTTTTTTAAATAGTTCCGCGCTCGGAAAAACACAGAAAACAAAATCTACCGAACTCCAAAACTAATGAAGTAAATTTTCCTCGACTCCTAAAAATGAGCCGAACAAAATGAACTTTTCTACGGACCTAAAATGCAATAAATAAAATACGCATGATCTAATGTATAACATTCCAAATTGAAATTTGGGATGTTACACGAGCCTCCCGAAACCCTCTTCTCACCTCCCTCTTCCTTCGACCTGTCTCTCTCCTTTCTCTTTTCTGGGTTCGATTTGGTGTCTCCCCTGTCTCTGTTCTCGCTTTGATTTTTTTTCTTTTTTGAGGGGTGACAGAAATGATGTCGCACCCCTTTTCTTTCCTTCGATCCCCTCCTTTGTGGTTCAGCCGCGCGTGGCATCAGACGGGTCGTCTGGTCGGTCGCGCCACTGGGTGCTTCGATCGCCCGGGGCGCGTGGCATCAGACCGGTCGTCTGGTCGGTCGCGCCATTGGGTGCTTCGATCGCCCGGGTGACCAGACACGCTCTTCTACCGTATATACTTTCTTTTAAGGTCGGATAACGTATATTACTGAAATATGTCCACGCAATTTTTTTTACTGAAATATGTTCACAGGCAATTGGATATTTTTTCACCCCTTTCTTTTTCTGTTTGAAAGAAGATAGTAATTCTATTCAAGTACAACCCGGGTCCTGGCACCAGCCAATTTCCCTTAACCGTCCATGTGTCCCGGAGAGTCACCTGGCTGTTCAATTCCTCCCATCGACGCCTCCCCGCCGCTATTGAGGCTCAGGGCAACTCGTCTCCCACGAATCCGGGGGCGGCTCCGTCGAAAGCTTCCAAGACCGTGCGATCCATTTTCGAGCTCTCCGTCCATCCACCCCCGGCCCCTCCTCCCAAGCCCTCCCTCTTCCCTTCCTCCCCGCCGCCGTCGTTGGTGGCGGCGACCCCTAGACCAGTGGTGTTCCGACCCGGTCCTAACACAATAAATCTCAAAACAAAATTGGTTTGGTTGTTTGATTTACATAGTTGAATCTCTATGATTATCATTTGAACAAAAGCGACATAATTATGTTCGACCTACTCTGGCTTGGACGAACCCTCCACGGATTGTCCGATAAGATGAATGATGCTGAGATCACCCCATCTCAAGATCGGAATTTTAGATCGGGACCGACATAGATCGACTGTCTCATCAACCCATCCCATCAGTACTTATGTTTCGAGACAAGAGTATAACCTAATAGTTTAAAGTGAGGGTCGCATGAGGTTTCTGTGACCTGTAGTTCTAAACTAGCCATTTTTTTGCTGCTTTGACCAACTGACCAAGGCACAAATTTTTGACATATCCCAACCTAAGTGCAGATCCAAGATGAAACAACACATTCCTAAGACGATAAATCTCAATATTAAATGAGGTTTCAGTGTTCTCCATCGGCACTAAGTGATTTTTTTGCACATCTTATAGGTGCTTGGTACTCGTATTTGGTGTTTTTTTTCACCATGATATAACTTTTTACAAATAAATTTCGGAATCTATAACTCCTAACTCCTGAAAAACCCGTAATTTAGAATCTCTGTGCCATTGACTACAGGCACGAATCTCATAGAAACTGAGGTCCGACACGTCACGTTTTGTTTTCGTTCGGTAAAACAGTCTAAAACAGGCTTCATCCCGAACGCCAGCATCAATCCTATCTTCTTCTCCCCTTGCTCCACCGCTCAGAGCACACTGCTCTGTCTCCGCCACGCAATACAGAGAGGAGTGGCCTTCGCCGGCGACGAGGCTCCTCCCTGACCAGATCCCGCCACAGTCGCGGCGGCAGGGGTCGAGGGATCCGCGGAGGGGGCCAGGGATTTAGCGTTCGCTACAGCCGAGCACCAGGTACTGCCGCGCTACGACTCAGCTCCTCGCCGACCGGAGCGAGGTGCCGTCGCGGTCCGAGGCCGAGCGCCGCCGCGAGCACCAGGCCGCCGCGCTCGGGGCGACGCTGCCCGCACCATCCCTGCGATGCGCCCACCTCCAACCCGGCGGCGATGGCGATGTCCGCGAGGCCCTGGGCGCGAGGGAGGCGTTGGCGACCAGCTGAAGCGGCGGCGCCGTCATCCTACACCGGGAGGCGGGGCCTGGTGGCGCACGAGGCTGCGGGACGCGGAAGGGGGAGAAGCAATGGAGGTACTGACGGGCGCGGTGTTGTTCGAGGAGGCGGGGCGCGGAGGGAGAGAGCAGTGGAGGTGCTGACGCTGACGCCGCGGCGCTTCATGGAGGTCAACTAGGAGGTGGACGAGGCCTTGCGGCTCGTAGCCGACCTGCTCGCCGATGCGCCAATAGGGATCTGCTCGCCGGCGGGGACGCCATTTTCTTCTAGTGATGTGCGGATGGTGAACTGCTCACCGGGATTGACCCCGAGCCCAGGTATTCCGCCGCCTCCTAGTAGCCGCCCGAGCTGTGCTTATGTGCCTTGCCGTTAGCTGAGCTCTCCTACTGCTACTGACCTGGGACGAGCACAACAGCAGAGCACATGCGTGCAGATTTAGTTAGAACAGGAAGTTTCGTCACAAAGAATGGTTCAGGTTCAGCTTAATGTACACTGAAACTTTGCACTTTTGTTGTACAGGGAGTTGGAGTATCAGGGATAGGATATGTGCATCGAGCAGATTTTAGATTTCTGGTTCACATGGGTACACATTGGGTACATCTTGACAATATTTTTTCTGGAATAGTTTCTTTTGAGCATGGCAAATTGTGTAGAACATGATATTTAGTACAATATGGCAAATTGGCAACTAGTGTGTAGTGTTTAGCACTGTTTAGTGTTGTTTGTCCTCCTGCGAGAATTATATTCAGTAATTTCCCATGGCATTTGTCCTCCTGTATTTAGTCTGTAGTGCAAATTTTGTAAACTTGCCATGTGATCAGTACATACAAACTCTAGCTTTGAAATGAATCATGAATCGGATTTTCTCTAGATTTTGCCATGAATCAAAAGTATATATTGTTGAACACTGCTTTGCCATGGCAAAAAGGATTTTATAGCTTTTGGCATGCCTCTAATATAGCTTTTTCCATGTCACCACTATAACTTTTGGCATGACATACACATATTTTTTTACCATGGCAAATTTGCTAATCTATTTGCCATGCCTCTAATATAGTTTTCGCCATGTCACCACTACAACTTTGGCCATGTTCACATGGAGTAGTAAAAAAACAAATTTGAGTTGATTGTAGAAATATGTGTTTGTTTCCCTTTTTTTGACTTTGTAGGATTGATGATGACCACATTAAGCATTGCAACTTTTAAGAGATTTGATTTTGCTTTTGTACTTACTACTGCAAATCCACCCAGGTAATTTTGCCATGTCAATTAACATGCAGTATGTTTGTGCCATGGCAAACATTTTACATCATGGCAAATTTGCATTCTTTTAAACAGAAAGAGTTACTTTCCCACCACCTAATTTAGGTGTACGCGCCAATATTTTTTAATCTCCCGCTAAAAGGTCCCAAATTAGCATCTTTGTTCCCACCAAAAAATTAGCTTCCCGCTAAATACCTTCCTAACAACCCACGAATATATAATTCTAGACCAAACGACGGCGTCTTCACGGGCGATTGGATCTGAGCTCTCGTCTCGGTTCATCTGTGCTGCTGGCGTCATGACGGCGTCAACAGAACGAACCACATCAGGTGCACGGCGTCAGGTTAGTCCTCCTCCTGATCTCCTCCATCGCTGAAAATCCAGTCCTCCTCAATCTCCCCCTCCTCCCTCTCCTCTGCGCCCGCATCTGTCCGGGATCAAACCCCCACGAGCTCCTCCTCAGTGCGCGGCTCTCTCAATCCCGATCCATTCAGAGGGGCTGCCCCTTCTCTCCTCCGCTCGCCGCTTGGCCGTAGAAAAGAAGTCAGGGCAGGCGACATGCCGCCGCCGGTGGAATTTTCCCATCGCGCCTCAATTTGGCCGCCTCGGCGGAGGCGCTCGCGGCCTGGAGGGTCGGTGCAGCGCCTCACCTTGGCCTGGAGGCTGGCCGCCATGGAGCTCGCCTCGGCCTTGAACTGGGGCTCGACGGGGCCTCCCAGCCCGGTTCATGGCCGCAGCCGTCTTGGCTGTGCACGCCGGTGTCGTGACGTGGTGGCCAGGCGCTGGTTACTGCCTCACCCGACCCCAGCGTGCCCGAGATGCCTGCAGACCTCTCCACCATCTCTGCTCCTGGTTCGCTCTGTTTCCTCCTGGACGCCAAAGGGGGTCGTGAGCATTAGATTGGTTTTTGAACATTAGATCCATTAGATCCATTAACTGAAAGATATAGACGTACTCTGTATGTACAAAGCTAGCTAGCTAGCTAATACAAGCAGCTTAATTGATTGTTGTATGAGCAGCTTTGCCGCTGCATATCCAGGTTTAGTCATCCTCTGCATTGCATTTGATTCAGATTACCATAAGATGATTTTTAATAGATATTTGGTCTTACACGAGTCACATTGGATTTTTTCCCTATAGATTCAGAGTAGTATTTTCATGAACCTATCACTGATACTTTGCCTTTCATGTCCATTCACATATGTCTGGTTTACCTACACAAGGGCACAATGATGAATTTTACGGAGGATGCTCCGGGTACACAACATCCTTACTTCATAATCACCTATCTGAATGGTGCAAAATATCAATACTTTGTTAATGCTAAGTCCCATGATTGTTTTTGTGTGCAGTAAAGAAAGGCTCTGTTCTCTTAACAAGGATGGAAAGTATAACGGCATACAAAAACCAACGTGGACAACCCAAATCTGGTAAATTGTTTAGCATTTGCTATAATGCATAAAATCTTGGTGTGGGTTAAATAGCTAAACCTTCAAGACTACAAAATCTTTTACAGGAACTCCAGAACAATCTGACATTCCAGTATCTGCTAATGACATGTGTTCCCTTGCTGAATGGCCATCCCATGCTCGCCGCAACCGTGCGCTACTACAGGATGGTACTTGCTTTCGTTTACATTTATGTCATCATTTTTACAATCTAATGCTGAGTAATACAATTTTTCTTGTATGATCTGGGCTGTAGAAGCTGGTGGACAGAAGAAGAAAGGGCGAGGTCTTCTAAAAGGTTTTAAAGCATCTAAGAAGCGTTTTGCCAATGGATCTGCAAAGCTAAATATTACATTCTCTGAAAAATTGGGTGGTACAGTAGGAATGAACTATCGTTCGTTCAAGGATGACGTGGTAGTCATAATGAAAAGAAAGTTACCACTCATTGGAGTGAGGACGTGGTCGGACATTCACCCTACCATTCATCGACTCATTGTTGCAGATATGATAGTGCGTACAACATTTTTCACATGTGTTATCTTATTTTACCATCGATAATGCAGTGCTTATGTATATTTATTTGCTGTATGCTTTACAGGACAGATGGGACCTAGAAGATACACCAGAAACAGAAGAAAAAGTTCTCAAAATTGCGAAAGAGAGATATAGAGGCTGGCGATCAACTCTAAGCTCCACTTACAAGGCATACAAAACAGATGCAGCTAGATTGGCTAATCTGCCAGAAGATTTACAACTAGAAGAGTGGGAATGGATGATTGAGTACTTTGGCACTGATTCAAAATTTCAGGTTATCTCTAAGATCACGGTTTGTCTATTATGTGTTAAGATCAAATGGCTAGTCTCACTGGTTATATCTGGTTTCAATGAATTGATAGGAACGCAGCCAAATGAACGCCGATAACCGTAAGAAACAGAAGACAAAACACATAATGGGATCAAAATCTTACTCGAAAGTTAGTTTTGAGAAGGTATGAGTCCAACTAAATATGTATGCCTTGCTGCTAAATATGGTGTCATGTTTCAAGCATCTCATTGTTATATTACTTGCAGAGAAACTTGGAAACTGGAGAAGAGCCAGATTGTATTGCTCTATGGGAACTCACCCACACAAACGATGGAACATGGTCTAACACAGATTCCCAGAAAGTTTACGTGAGTACACTGACTTTTGGTTATTCTATAGTTAGTCAATGATGTGAATTCGGCATGTTTCATCATCAGATGCGATTATTCATGCGTTGGACCGTGTTATTCTTGTTTCATCTTTTATAGTGTCAATATTGATGCTGCACCTATAATTGTTCCTTTCATTTTAGGACAAAGCACTTGAAGAGGTTAAAAACAAACAAGCTGAAACTGAAGGTCCACTTTCAAGTGAGCAGAAAAACAATATTTTCCAGACCGCATGCAAAGACACTCTGGAATGCAAGTCATTGCAGCCTCGTGGGTACGGATACATGGCCAAAACTTCAACTAGTTCTGAAAAGTTCCGTATCCAGATTGAAGAGCAAGCTCGTGCTACAGCAGCCACCCAGGAGCGAAACTCTCAGCTCAGCCAGCAGGTCAATGACTTAGAAGATCAACTACAAGCTGAACGTGCTAACACACAAGAGAGGATTAACTTAGAGCGTGCTGAGAGAGAACAACTTGAGGAGAGGTTAAAAGAAGAGCGTGCTGAAAGGGAAAGATTGTTGCAAGAGGAGCGAACATCAAGGCTGGAATTGGAAAAAAACATGATGGCAAAGTTTGTAGAATTGAGCAAACAGATGGGAACCCAACAGGTGATGGTTATTACAGTCATATGCTTCCGACCTTGTAAGATTTATGTTGCTTACTTGCATTGCTAAAAGTGCACTTCTATTTACAGGTGCCTACGAAGAGGATTGACAAAGAAAATAGTAATCCAAACTTGCAAAATATTCTTTCATAGACATCTAGTCCTAATAAGACTCCAGGTTCAAGGCTGACTGCTATTTCTTCAAATGCGCTCATACAAGCTGCAACAAGGCAATCTCGAATGTTTAAAGCAATGGTAAGTCACAACCTTGCTTTCTCTTCATGTTCACCTGCATTTTATACGTCATTGGTCTTCATAATTAGCTAGCTGCTTCTTCTCTTTTACCATGTGTTGTTGCTGCATCGAGTCAC
Source organism: Triticum urartu (assembly GCF_003073215.2). Lineage (NCBI taxonomy): Eukaryota > Viridiplantae > Streptophyta > Magnoliopsida > Poales > Poaceae > Triticum > Triticum urartu. Next base: position 524,173,797 of record NC_053023.1, read on the forward strand.
AACTTCAACAAAAAACGAATATGTGATAGCTAGGGACATGAACTTAACTGAAACTATACATCTAGTCATAACTTAAATCAATAGCAGGAGCTTTTAGTAGATGTATGATCGGATGATGGTACCATTCTGTATGCACGAGCAGGATGTCATGATCATGCGCGTGATGCCTTCGCTGATGAGTCCACTGCAATGTCCCATGTAGTATTGTAACGCCCTCGATGCGGCTATAGCTCCCACGTGTCGAGGCACGACTTAGAGACATAACCGCATTGAAAGCAATGTCGCAAGTCAGGCAATCTTTACAACATCCCATGTAATACATAATAAAAGGGGGAGATAACATAGTTGGCTTACACTCGCCACGTCACATCAGAGTACATAAATAACATCCATCAAGCAATCACTCATGGCCCGACTACGGAGCCAAAATGAAAAAGAACCCAACATGCGACAAGGCCCTGAATCGAACCCCAACTAGGCACCACTACTGATCATCGGGAAAGGAAACATAATAACGCTGAGAGTCCTCGTCGAACTCCCACTTGAGCTCGTACTCGTCACCTGGAGCGGAATCACCTGGACCTGCATCTGGAGTTGTAGTATCTGTGAGCCACAGGGACTCAGCAATCTCACACCCACGCGATCAAAACTATTTAAGCTTATAGGAATGGATAAGGCAAGTATATGTGGAGCTGCAGCAAGCGACTAGCATATGTGGTGGCTAACTTATACGCAAAAGAGAGCGAGAAGAGGAGGCAAGGCGCGAGTGAGAAACTAGAGGAACAACCTGCGCAAGCATTACTCCAACACCGTGTCCACTTCCCGGACTCCGCCGAGAAGAGGCCATCACGGTAACACACTCAGTTGATTCATTTTAATTAATTAAGGTTTACGTTGTCTACAACCGGACATTAACAAATTCCCATCTGCCCATAACCGCGGGCACGGCTTTCGAAAGTTCAATCCCTGCAGGGGGGTCCCAACTTAGCCCATGACAAGCTCTCACGGTCAACGAAGGAATAGACCTCCTCCCAAGACGTTCCAATCAGACTCGGTATCTCGGTAACTCAAGACACTTCGACAGGTTAAAACAAGACCAGCAACACCGCCCGAATGTGCCGACAAATCCCGATAGGAGCTGCACATATCTCTTTCTCAGGGCACACTCAGATGAGCAAGCTATACGAGTAAAAACCAACCTCAAGTTTCCCCGAGGTGGCCCCAGGTCAGTTCGGACCAACACCTCAGAGGAGCACTGGCCCGGGGGGGGGGGGTAAATAAGATGACCGTTGAGTCTGCAGAACCCAAGGGAAAGAAAAGGCTAGGTGGCAAATGGTAAAACCAATGTTGGGCATTGCTGGAAAAGCTTTAATCAAGGCGAAATATCAAGGGGTTCCCATTATAACCCAACCGCGTAAGGAACGCAAAATCCGGGAACATAACACCGATATGACGGAAACTAGGGCGGCAAGAGTGGAACAAAACACTAGACGAGAGGCCGAGCCTTCCACCCTTTACCAAGTATATAGATGCATTAAGATAACATAGCAATATAGTGATATCCCAACAAGCAAATAAAAGGTGCTCCAATAGGAACGGCTCCAATCTTCACCTGCAACTAGCAACGCTATAAGAGGGGCTGAGCAAAGCGGTAACATAGCCAATCAACGGTTTGCTAGGACAATGGTAGGTTAGAGGTTCAATCACGAAATTGGGAGGCTGACAAGTAAGTGGTAGGCATCGTAGCAGTGGCAAAGCAAAAGAGCGAGCAAACTAGCATAGCAAAGATAGTGGTGATTTCGAGGGTATGATCATCTTGCCTGCACAGTTGTCAAAACTGACTGGATCCTCACAAGCAAACTCAACGGGCTCCTCGGTAGCGAACTCGTCTCCCGGCTCTACCCAACAAGACAAACAAGCAACAAGGATACAATCAACCACGTGCAAGACCAAGCGATATGATGAAATGATGATATGCTATGCGGGATGCGATGCGGGATGCAAAATGCAAGATATGACAGGAAATGCATGAACCTGGCCTCAAATTGGAATTCCAAGGGTGCCACTGGATAGAGGGGATGAAATCGCTTGAAAACGATATTAAGATCATTGGAATCGGAGCTACGGTTTGGAAATGGCAAGCGTTTTAAGATATGACACCGGTCTGCGATTTACAGCAAGTAGGCATCTAAATGCAACGAAATGAACATGCTACAGCCACCAAACATGAAAACAAAATACATGGCAGTGATGTACACAAGATGGTTAACAAATCACTTGCACTGAGCCATAGGCAAAATCATCCATTAAGGGGTTCAAGCAAGCATGGCAAAAACGCAAACAAGTTGACGATCTGCCCAGATTAACAACGAAGCAAAAGTTGAGCTCGATTGAGTCAACCTAGAGAACTCCACATATGCAAAAAAAGACATGGATGGATAGAGCATAACATAAATATCAAAACTCCCTTACTTATCATCCTCAAAAGAGGCACGGATCACTAGGAAACCAGCTGGACATATAGCATCACGAACTAAAATATCCCAGACTTTGTGAAAATCACTAAGTCCCTGAAATCAGCAATCTCAGGTACCTCTCTTCGCAAGCTTGCACAAGACAACACACACATCCTAAAAATGCATGGGTGGCACCTCTGGAAAGAAGACAAAATGCTTAACAATTCATCCCAAAGGGGCACAGGCATATCATGCACGAATTAAACATGGCAAAAATGACAAAAGTGCATGATGAACTAACGGATCTGCAATTTAACTCACGAAGCCTCCTTCTAACAGCATTTAGGGCATCAAGATGAACTCAAATGCAAATGATGCAATGGAATGAAATGATGTAAATGTCGAGTCGAAGATTTTGATATATCATATGCCCAAAACGGAGCTACGGTTGCGGAGATACGAGCAGTCAAAGAATGCATCATGAGCTAGGGTTTGGGGAAAAAGTCAACCGATGCCCAGATCCAGATCTGGATCGGCACGCTTCCCGAGGCGGCGCCGGAGTTACTGTAGCTCGCCGGAGAACGCGGGGGTCGCCGGTAGGGATGGAGGAAGAAGAAGCCGGGGCGAGGCCGGGCGGCGCCGGAGGAGGGGGCGGCGACCGCGGGCGGCGGCGCCCGGGGCGGCGGACGGTGGCGGGGAGCGGTCGGGCGGCGGGTGGCGAGGTCCGGCTCGGCGGCGGTGGCGGCCGCGGCGGCGCTGGTCACTGGCGTCGGGGAAGGAGGCGGCGCAGGCGTCGGGGTCGGGCGCGGGGAGCGGCGGCGCGGAGACGGGCCGCGGGGGCCGGCCTCGGGCTCCCGGGCCTCGGCGGCGGCGATGTGGGCCTCGCCCACGTGGCGGCGCGGGATTCGCTGCGGCGGCGGGGCGGACAACGTCCGGCGCGGGCGGACACGTCCGGCCCGGCGCGGGGAAGGAGATCTGTTTTTTTTAGGAGGAGGACGGGGAGGAAGACGAGATCCGAAATGGGGGGGTGTTTAAATAGGCATAAGTGGAGCTAGGAGATTCCAAATGAGGTGCGGTTTTCGGCCACGCGATCGTGATCGAACGCTCTAGGACACGGAGCAGAGTTAGGTGGGTTTTGGGACAAATTTGGGGGGTGTTGGGCTGCAACACACACGAGGCCTTCTCGGTCCCTCGGTTAACCGTTGGAGTATCAAACGAAGTCCAAATGACCCGAAACTTGACAGGCGGTCTACCGGTAGTAAACCAAGGCCGCATGACAAGTCTCGGTCCAATCCGGAAATGTTTAATCCCCACACACGAAAGAAAGCTAGAAATGGCCACCGGAGGAGAACGAAGCGCCGGAAAGCAAAACGGACAACGGGGAAAATGCTCGAATGCATGAGATGAACATGTATGCAAATGCAATGCACATGATGACATGATAAGAGATGCATGAAAAAGAAAAACAACACACGGAAACAAAGACCCGAACCCGAGAAATAAATATAACTTAACACCGGAAACGGCAAGAGTTGGAGTACAAATATGGAAAGTGACATCCGGGGTGTTACAACACTCCACCACTACGAAGAGATCTCGTCCCGAGATCTGGGACTGAAAGAACTCCGGGTACTCAGAACGGAGGTGATCCTCGCGTTCCCATGTAGCTTCACGGTCGGAATGGTGAGACCACTTGAATTTGAGAAATTTGATTGACTTGTTGCGAGTCTTGCGTTCAGTCTCTTCAAGAATAGCAACTGGGTGCTCACGATAGGAGAGATCTTCTTGGAGCTCAATGTCCTCGAAGTTGACGGTGCGGTCAGGAGTCTTGAAGCACTTTCGAAGCTGAGAGACGTGGAACACATCATGAACATTTGCAAAGTTTGAAGGAAGCTCAAGTTGATAGGCGAGGTCGCCTCTCTTGCTGACAATCTTGAAAGGTCCCACGTATCTAGGGGCAAGCTTCCCTTTGATACCGAAGTGACGAGTACCTTTCATAGGAGAGACGCGGAGGTAAACATGATCTCCGATCTCGAAAGCCAAATCACGGAGCTTACTATCATAGTAGCTCTTCTGGCGGGATTGGGCTGCTTTGAGGTTATCACGAATGACTTTGCACGTTTCTTCTGCTTCTGTGATTAAGTCATTACCCAGCAGCTGACGTTCACCGGTTTCAGACCAGTTGAGAGGGGTACGACACTTCCTGCCATACAGAATTTCAAAAGGGGCCTTGCCCGAACTTGCTTGAAAACTGTTGTTATAGGAGAATTCAGCATAAGGAAGACAATCCTCCCACTTCATGCCGAAAGAGATCACACAAGCCCTAAGCATGTCTTCGAGAATCTGGTTGACATGCTCGACTTGACCGCTCGTTTGAGGATGGAAAGCAGTGCTGAAGCGGATGTTGGTGCCCATGGCCTTCTGAAAAGAATCCCAAAACTTCGAGGTAAAGATACTGCCATGGTCTGAAGAGATCACTTGAGGAATACCGTGCAGAGAGACAATGCGAGAGGTATAGAGTTCCGCCAATTGAGCTGCAGTGATCGACTCTTTGATAGGTAGAAAATGAGCCACTTTGGTGAGTTTGTCGATGGCAACAAATATAGCATCATTGCCACGCTTGGACTTTGGAAACCCAGTCACGAAGTCCATTTCAATGTGGTCAAACTTCCATTCTGGAATGGCAAGAGGTTGGAGGAGACCTGCTGGCCTTTGGTGTTCTGCCTTCACTCTTCTGCAGACATCACATTCATTCACGAATTGAGCGATCTCGCGCTTCATTCGAGTCCACCAATAAGCTTGCTTGAGATCCTGATACATCTTCGTACTACCAGGGTGGATGGAGAGGAGAGAGTTGTGAGCCTCGTTCATGATCACTTTACGAAGTTCACCTTTGGGCACAACAATACGATCCTCGAAGAAGAGAGTGTCCTTGTCATCAAGGAGGTAGCACTTGTACTTGGACTGACTCTTTGCAATCCCAATCTTCACCTTTTTCACCATAGCATCAAGAAGCTGGGCTTGGCGAATCTGGTCTTCTAAGGTAGGAGAAACTTGAAGGTTGGCGAGGAAACCTTGAGGAACAACTTGAAGATTCAGCTTGCGGAAAGCTTCACAAAGCTCGGGTTGATAAGGCTTGAGAATCAGACTATTGCAATATGCTTTTCTGCTCAAAGCGTCAGCAATCACATTGGCCTTGCCAAGAGTATACTCAATACTCGGGTTATACTCTTGAATCACTTCGACCCATCGAGTTTGCCTTAGGTTGAGATTAGGCTGAGTGAAGATGTACTCGAGACTCTTGTGATCAGTGAAAATGTCCACTTTTCTTCCCAATAGAAGATGTCTCCAAGTTAAAAGAGCATGCACAACTGCCGCCAACTCGAGATCATGAGTGGGGTAGTTCTTCTCATTAGGCTTCAACTGGCGAGATGTATAAGCAACAACTTTCTTCTCTTGCATCAAAACTGCACCGAGACCTTGGAGAGAGGCATCACAAAAGACCTCGTACGGCTTGGATTCATCAGGCGGAGTCAGAACTGGAGCAGTGATCAACTTCTCTTTCAAAGTGTTGAAAGCAATATCACACTCCGGAGACCAAACGTACTTGACATGCTTCTGAAGAAGATTTGAGAGAGGCTTCGCGATCTTAGAAAAGTTTTCAACGAATCTTCTGCAATAGCTTGCGAGACCGAGGAAACTGCGGAGTTGCTTCACGTTCTGAGGAGGTTCCCAATTCACAATTGCGGATACCTTCTCGGGATTCAGGGAAATGCCCTTGGCACAGATGATATGACCAAGATAAAGAACCTCATCGAGCCAAAATTCACACTTGGAGAACTTGGCGTAGAACTGATGTTCCCTGAGCTTGTCAAGAACCAAACGCAAGTGCTTGGCATGATCTTCCTTGTTCTTCGAGAAAACCAGAATGTCATCGAGATAGACCAAAACGAAGTCATTGGTGTAGGCGTTGAAGATGAAGTTCATCATGCGAGAGAACGTCGGAGGAGCGTTGGCGAGGCCAAAAGACATGACAGTGTATTCATATGAACCAAAGCTTGTTCTGAATGCTGTCTTGGGAATATCCTCTTCACGAATGCGAATCTGGTGATAACCCATACGAAGATCAAGCTTGGAGAATACGTGGGCACCCTTGAGTTGTTCGAACAGCTCATTGATGTTGGGAAGTGGGTATTTGTTCTTGATGGTCTTCTTGTTCACTGGACGGTAATCAACACAAAGTCGACTCGATCCATCCTTCTTCTTCACAAAAAGAACACCACAACCCCACGGAGAAGTACTAGGCCGGATGAGACCCAATCTTTCTTGCTCATCGAGTTGTTTCTTCAACTCCTTCAACTCTTCGGGGCCGAGCTTGTAGGGACGTGTTTGCACACAGGTTCCGTACCGGGCTCAAGTTCAATAACAAATTCAACCGGCCGGTTTGGAGGCATCCCTGTGAGTTCTTCTGGAAAAACGTCTTGATACTCACAAACAACCGGAATCTGCGAAATAGCATCCAATTCACCCTTCTCATTGAGAGAAAACAACCGGATGGTATTATCCCGAGCGGCAAAGACAATGACATCCTCAGACGTATGAGTCAGTTGAATCTGCCTGGCTGCACAATCAAGCTGAGCTTTATGCTTAGAGAGCCAGTCCATCCCGAGAATAAGATCGATATCCGAGTTACCAAGAACCATAGGAGAAGCAAGAAACTTGAAATCGCCCATCGTGATAGAGACATCTGGCACCTCCAGACTTGCACTCAAACGTTTGCCAGGAGAAACGATATCCATTTGTTTACCCAAATGAGAAGAAACGAACTCATGCTTGGTAAAAAATGGCTTTGACATGAAACAATGCGATGCACCCGTGTCAAAAAGAGCTTTTGCAGGAATATCATTAACAGGAAGGTTACCCATGATGACATCTGAAGAATCCTCTGCCTGAGCTGCATTCATCAAATTGACCTTGGCGTGCTTAGGGTTATGCTTGACCACAGCTGTACTTGCCGATCTCACAGGAGGAGGAGGAGGAAGACGCCTCTGGTTGAAACACTTGTTGGCATAGTGACCCTTCTGTTGGCACTTGTTGCACGTGACCTCTGAAAGCGGACGGTGATACGGAGCACTCGATCTTGGAGCTTGAGACGAAGCCTTGTTCTGAAAGCCTGGGTTGGGTGGGTGGGAAGAACCACTGCCACCTTTGCTCTTCTGCTGATACGGCTGACGGAACGGAGGAGGAGGAAGCCAAAACTTCTGCTGCTTGGCCACTTGAGTAGAGGAAGACGGAGTAACATCTCTGACTCGCTTCCTGGAAGCATCACACCTCAACTGAGCAGCCTCTTGCTTCAGTGCCATGTTGTAGAACTCATCGTATCTCAACGGCTCAAAGAGGACAAGAGCGAGCTGAATTTCTTCACGAAGACCACCCCTGAACTGATAGATCATGCTCTTCTCATCAGGCACGTCCTGCTTGGCAAAGCGGGCAAGTTTCTGTAACAATTTGTTGTAGTCATAGACAGACAAGGAGCCTTGCTTCAGATTGCGGAATTCCTCACGCTTGCTTTCAACCATGCTCTGCGGAATGTGATGAGCACGGAAATCTTGACAGAAATCATCCCAAGTGATCAAACGTCCACTTCTGGAATCCTTGTACTGCTGGAACCACTCTGCAGCCTGATCTTTGAGTTGGAAGGAAGCGAATTTCACAAAGTCCTCAGGCCTGACGTTGCTGCACTCGAAATGCTGGCCCAGATCCACTAGCCAATCGTCAGCATCGGTTGCCTCAACACAATTGCTGAAAGTCTTTGGCCCGTTAGCAAGGAACTGGTTGAGTGTAGCAAAGTGACTCTGATTGCTGCCTTGATTCCCTTGACTGCCTTGATTGCGCTCTTGGAGAATTTGCATGATCAGCTGAGTGTTTGCATTGGTTGCGGCCATCACAGCTTGCCATGCCTCTGGAGGAGGTGGAGGCGGTGGCGGATCAGGATTCGGAGTCATGCGCGTTGGAGGAGCCATCCTGAAGAGGTTGACCACCATTAGCACATGACAGATAAATATTGAAGCTGAATCCAACGGAATGAAAATTGTAACATATAGTCTTCACATCCGAACAAAATGAACGAATGTATTTCTCTTGAAGTGGTCACATATTCCTAAATTGTGAAGCCACGAAGAATCAGGTAGAAGGGGTACAACAACGAGGGATGGAATCATCATATGACGTCGAAGCAAAACGAATGCCACAACTCGAAATAAAACCAAGGGTTGGCTTGCGGAATAAGCCGGAACAAATACATGATAGAAATTTCGTCCGAAGTTTTCATGGTGGGACCTACACGGGCTCGATCGTACAGCACCATCATGTACAAGGCAGTGCACATGACATACGAAGCGTCCCCGAGTCAGCATAGCCAAGGACTCTTTAAGACACAACGAGACCACTGTAAAATCGACCGTGAATAGGCAAACCACTAGACGTCAAACCCCAATTTCATATCATACATCTGTCGGAAAGATATCCTAAGGCTACTAGAATTCCCACCTATGAAATTCCCGAAATTTTCCCGGTTATGCAATCAGGTGTTGGGGATACAGGGGAAGCATAATAACTCACCCAAGCTAGCAAATCCTACATCCAGCTGTATCCATCCTTCAACACATAACCAAGAAACCTCCGGAAACCATCTATCTCAACCTTCGAAAAGCATTCGTTATACAAGTTATGGCGATACTCCCGAACTCCCGCCCCAGTACTGGGTGGCGTCGAGGTTATCTCACCAACGAACTGCATAAAAGAGATTTTCGATGTCGCGCACAAATCTCAAGTATAACAGAATTGCAACGATAAAATTGTGACGACAATACCTCGGAGCTCAACTCCCCGGGACACTGCCACAACCCCTAAAGACAGGAGGCACCAAGAACAATGTTCTCGTCACAGAACCATCGGAACAAAACCAAGATACTCGCGTGATCCTAAAAAATTTTTTTTTAGTGAAATTTGAGAAGAGAAGAGTCAAAACTCTACGTCAGGATGCCTTACCAGAGCGATGAGGAGACTGGGAAGTAAAAAGAATTCCTAACTCTCCGATATATAATTCCTAAGTGACTCAAAACATTTTTCTAGACACAACTCGGCTGCTAAAAACGATCAAGCAATGGGGGCTCCTAAGGTCGGGGAAGGCTCTGATTACCAACTTGTAACGCCCTCGATGCGGCTATAGCTCCCACGTGGTAAGGCACGACTTAGAGACATAACCGCATTGAAAGCAATGTCGCAAGTCAGGCAATCTTTACAACATCCCATGTAATACATAATAAAAGGGGGAGATAACATAGTTGGCTTACACTCGCCACGTCACATCAGAGTACATAAATAACATCCATCAAGCAATCACTCATGGCCCGACTACGGCGCCAAAATGGAAAAGAACCCAACATGCGACAAGGCCCTGAATTGAACCCCAACTAGGCACCACTACTGATCATCGGGAAAGGAAACATAATAACGCTGAGAGTCCTCGTCGAACTCCCACTTGAGCTCGTACTCGTCACCTGGAGCGGAATCACCTGGACCTGCATCTGGAGTTGTAGTATCTGTGAGCCACAGGGACTCAGCAATCTCACACCCACGCGATCAAGACTATTTAAGCTTATAGGAATGGATAAGGCAAGTATATGTGGAGCTGCAGCAAGCGACTAGCATATGTGGTGGCTAACTTATACGCAAAAGAGAGCGAGAAGAGGAGGCAAGGCGCGAGTGAGAAACTAGAGGAACAACCTGCGCAAGCATTACTCCAACACCGTGTCCACTTCCCGGACTCCGCCGAGAAGAGGCCATCACGGTAACACACTCAGTTGATTCATTTTAATTAATTAAGGTTTACGTTGTCTACAACCGGACATTAACAAATTCCCATCTGCCCATAACCGCGGGCACGGCTTTCGAAAGTTCAATCCCTGCAGGGGGGTCCCAACTTAGCCCATGACAAGCTCTCACGGTCAATGAAGGATAAGACCTCCTCCCAAGACGTTCCGATCAGACTCGGTATCTCGGTAACTCAAGACACTTCGACAGGTTAAAACAAGACCAGCAACACCGCCCGATAGGAGCTGCACATATCTCTTTCTCAGGGCACACTCAGATAGGTCAAGCTACGAGTAAAACCAACCCTCAAGTTTCCCCGAGGTGGCCCCGCAGGCTGCCCAGTTCGGACCAACACTCAGAGGAGCACTGGCCCGGGGGGGGGGGTAAAATAAGATGACCCTTGAGTCTACAGAACCCAAGGGAAAGAAAAGGCTAGGTGGCAAATGGTAAAACCAATGTTGGGCATTGCTGGAAAAGCTTTAATCAAGGAGAAATATCAAGGGGTTCCCATTATAACCCAACCGCGTAAGGAACGCAAAATCCGGGAACATAACACCGATATGACGGAAACTAGGGCGGCAAGAGTGGAACAAAACACTAGACGAGAGGCCGAGCCTTCCACCCTTTACCAAGTATATAGATGCATTAAGATAACATAGCAATATAGTGATATCCCAACAAGCAAATAAAAGGTGCTCCAATAGGAACGGCTCCAATCTTCACCTGCAACTAGCAACGCTATAAGAGGGGCTGAGCAAAGCGGTAACATAGCCAATCAACGGTTTGCTAGGACAATGGTAGGTTAGAGGTTCAATCACGAAATTGGGAGGCTGACAAGTAAGTGGTAGGCATCGTAGCAGTGGCAAAGCAAAAGAGCGAGCAAACTAGCATAGCAAAGATAGTGGTGATTTCGAGGGTATGATCATCTTGCCTGCACAGTTGTCAAAACTGACTGGATCCTCACAAGCAAACTCAACGGGCTCCTCGGTAGCGAACTCGTCTCCCGGCTCTACCCAACAAGACAAACAAGCAACAAGGATACAATCAACCACGTGCAAGACCAAGCGATATGATGAAATGATGATATGCTATGCGGGATGCGATGCGGGATGCAAAATGCAAGATATGACAGGAAATGCATGAACCTGGCCTCAAATTGGAATTCCAAGGGTGCCACTGGATAGAGGGGATGAAATCGCTTGAAAACGATATAAAGATCATTGGAATCGGAGCTACGGTTTGGAAATGGCAAGCGTTTTAAGATATGACACCGGTCTGCGATTTACAGCAAGTAGGCATCTAAATGCAACGAAATGAACATGATACAGCCACCAAACATGAAAACAAAATACATGGCAGTGATGTACACAAGATGGTTAACAAATCACTAGCACTGATCCATAGGCAAAATCATCCATTAAGGGCTTCAAGCAAGCATGGCAAAAACGCAAACAAGTTGACGATCTGCCCAGATTAACAACGAAGCAAAAGTTGAGCTCGATTGAGTCAACCTAGAGCACTCCACATATGCAAACAAAGACATGGATGGATAGATCATAACATAAATATCAAAACTCCCTTACTTATCATCCTCAAAAGAGGCACGGATCACTAGGAAACCAGCTGGACATATAGCATCACGAACTAAAATATCCCAGACTTTGTGAAAATCACTAAGTCCCTGAAATCAGCAATCTCAGGTACCTCTCTTCGCAAGCTTGCACAATACAACACACACATCCTAAAAATGCATGGGTGGCACCTCTGGAAAGAAGACAAAATGCTTAACAATTCATCCCAAAGGGGCACAGGCATATCATGCACGAATTAAACATGGCAAAAATGACAAAAGTGCATGATGAACTAACGGATCTGCAATTTAACTCACGAAGCCTCCTTCTAACAGCATTTAGGGCATCAAGATGAACTCAAATGCAAATGATGCAATGGAATGAAATGATGTAACATGTCGAGAGCGAAGATTTTGATATATATATACGCCCAAAACGGAGCTACGGTTGCGGAAAGCACGAAAGCAGTCAAAGAATGAAAATCAAGAATGGGGGCAGAAAGAGCAAAAGTACCCAGGGATATTTCGTTACATAAAAAAGATTTAACACATAAAAATAAGAGTTCATCCCAGAAGAAAAAAAAATCTGATCGCACACTGCCCGAAGGCCAGGATTACTCGTACTCGCCGAGAACGGGAGTCCGACATGTCTGTTCGTTTATTCATTGCTATAGATAGAAAAAAAGCCATGGTGTCTAATATCCCCGGGCAGGCGGCGCCACGAGGGACAACTCGTGAATCACGACCATGTGTGAATGGACCTCTAGACACCAACATGGTCAACGCGGTAGCGAACCCTGCTCCCTAGGTGTAACTAGCTCTTGATGCGGCGGCCGCGAGGTCCCGGCTCGGCGCGTGAGGCCGCGGCGCGCCGGTCATCGCGCGTCGGAAGGAGGCAAGCGCAGTGCGTCGGCGTTACGATGAGCGCCATCGGGAGCGTTCGCCGCGCAGTACACCTGAGTACCGAGCGGCGAGCCGGATGCCTCATCAGTGGGCGCGCATACACTGACGCCTCGGCGGGCGGCGAGGTTGAGGGGCCAATCCGACCCACACTTATTCAGGGTAGCGGCCAGGAGATTTCAGCTGTCGGGAGTCGGGCGAGGGCGGACAACCGACACAGCGACCAGGCAATCGGCACTACAGTACCCATCCCGGCGACGGCGAAAGAATCGTAGATAATCTGTGTTTTTTTAGACGAGCGGGAGGTTGCAGACGAGATGCCGAAAATGGGGGTGTGTTTTTATACAACCAACAAATTAGTACTATAGGAAGCTGAGGATATGATTCCAACTATTATGGTTCTCGTCTATTTGCAGCCACGCGCGCAATTAGTGATGCGAGAGATCACGCGTCGTAATCCTTCATGAACATCAGCACGAGTTAGGTGGGTTCCGGTGAGTGACAAATTCTCGCGGGGGTTTGGGTAGACTGCAAGCACACACGAGGCTCTTTTCGGTCCCTCGGTTAACCGTTGGAGTATCAAACGAAGTCCAAAATGTACGAAACTTGACAGGCGGTCTACCGGTAGTAAACCAAGGCCGCATGACAAGTCTCGGTCCAATCCGGAAATGTTTAATCCCCACACACGAAAGAAAGCTAGAAATGACCACCGGAGGAGAACGAAGCGCCGGAATGCAAAACGGACAACGGGGAAAATGCTCGAATGCATGAGATGAACACGTATGCAAATGCAATGCACATGATGACATGATATGAGATGCATGAAAACGAAAACAACACACGGAGACAAAGACCCGAACCGAGAAATAAATATAACTTAACACCGGAAACGGCAAGAGTTGGAGTACAAATAGGGAAAGTTACATCCGGGGTGTTAAACTAATCTCTCCGCGTATTATGGTGATGTGCGTCGTTTTTAACGGATCTCGCAACTCCTGATGGAAGCACTTAATATCAATAAGGTTGACCGTCAGCGCGCATGCTTAGCTTGTAGTTAGAGGATACCAAGTACCCGCTCAAATTATGGTTTTCTTATTATGAAATAAATGTATGTTGTCGCTCGGCAAACTCTGTTTTTCATGCGCTTGCTAGACTTGATAGGATGTTAGAACCTAACTGGAATGGGGAGGCTGATGTACCAGCCCTTGTGGCTGCTCCGTGCTTTGGGTGATTCAGCCAGCACTGTTAAGTTAAAAGCAATGTTTTTTTCTAAAAAAAAAAACTTTATAGTAGATGTACTTGTGGTTATGCCTTAGCCATACACACTGTATAATGTTGAGACTTGAGTTACCCATGCTGTGCTGAGCCAGTAATTAGCTAGTTACTACGAATAGTTTTAACAATGGAGCTGGCATAAGGTATGGCGATTTAGTCGAGGCCTCATTATACATAGACGGTATTTCTATATTTGGTTGCAGGATCCAAAGAACTAGCTCGACTGAACTCCAGATCAGTGCAAGTTTATCTTCGAAGTTAATTAGGATGGCTAAATTACATTCAGTTTTATTTGATGGATATTTTCTATGAGAATTATGAATTTTATGAATCTACATATTATACGTATGGTTTTGAATATTGTAATTGAAAGCTTGTATTTTTTTACGGTTGCAATAGACTATTACCACAACCCACTTTTGGTTGCCACATGCTAGCACCACTAAAAATATAGTGTTGCATCATATCTCAGTTGCTACGCCTATCTGTTTTGTTGCACTAGGATGTTGCAATGGAGCACTTTATATTGTTGTAATAGCTTTGGCGCCACAAAAAATTTCATGATGCGATAACAGTTTGGCGCCACCAAAGTAAGTTTGTTGAAATAGAGTATCGCCACGGAAAGTTTAAATTGTCGCAATAATTTCTGCTACAAAGTTACTTGTGTGATACCTATTTCACCATCAAAACAAGTATGTTGCAATTTCTGTTACGACGATTGGAATATTTGTTGCCCAAAAGTTAATGCCACAAGCGCAGTGGGTCGTGGCAAATATGCCTAATGCCATGAAAACAAGAATGTGTCATAGGTTATTGCCACAATTATAGTGGGTCGTGGCAACATACCTAAAGCCACACAAAAACAAGGATTGTTGCCATAGTTTGTTGCCACAATTGACTATTGCCACGAAAGAGTAATGCGCCACGAAATGGCCGTCGTTGGCATAGGTTGTTGCCACAAATGCTATCGCTACGACATATCAGTCTCCACAATTCATTACATGTTGCATTAAAGCTATCTCCACAAATCAAATTGTGGCATCAGGTAGTGCTGCCACGAGGAAAACATGTGGCAACTGCCCGCATGGATGTTGCAATAGCACATATTACCTTTGTTGACACATAGTTTTTGTGGTGAATAACCTATTACCATGTGTCCAGTCGCAGCTGCCAACGAATGTCGTTTCGTGCAATAGGTACTTAGCCACGAACACACACAGTACATTGCACACAAACCGTTTTGTGCATCTAAAAGGCACGGATCCTTGTAGTGAGGGTGCCGGCGCAACACAAATCCTCCCTCATTTCACCGATAGTGTGGACCCCATGAATTTGCAGAGGATTCCAAGACACACCGTCATAACATAACGAGACATAAGGGCGACAGGATACATAACAAATCCACGAGCGGTCGATGAAGGACTATCCATCTTCATAACCATGAGTGCGCTGCGAGAGATGATTCACCCACGCCATCAAAGTACTTACCTCCGCTCAAAGCTCAAGGGCCCCCGCCAACCCCCACCCCCACCCTCTCACTGCTAAAGCCGCGCCCGAATAGCGTCCATTGGAAGTTGGGAAGATCATCGATAAGACGCCTATCGTGGCGCAGATTTTTCAAGCGCGCGACTTATTTCGAAGTCCTGTCCTTCCGGACTCGATGCGGACGATTTGAGTCATATAACTCAACAACCCGGAGAGTCAGCCCGAAAGCTTTGGAACAGGTTTCTTACTAAAAAAGAACCAGATTGTCGACTGTCTGCGACGCCGAAGCCTTGGCAGCTTTCAAGCATAGCGTCCATGACGAATGGCTCGCCAGACACCTCGGCCAAAATAAGCCGAGAACGATGGCCGCATTAACAAACCTCATGACCCGCTTTTGCGCGGGTGAGGACAGCTGGCTAGCCAGATGCAGCACCAGCGACCCCAGTACATCTGAAGTTAGAGATGGAAACGGGAAATCATGGCGCAACAGCAATAACAAACGCCGGAATAAAGAAGACAACATGAAGGGCATGCCAGTAAATGCCGGATTCAAAAGCTCTCGGCCTGGTCAAAAGCTGCCCACTAAAGGCACTAGGGATGAACTGTCCAGCCTCAACAAAATTCTGGACCAAGTATGTCAGATCCATAGTACCCCTGGTAAACCTACTAATCATACCCACAGAGAATGTTGGGTCTTCAAGCAGTCCGGCAAGCTCAACGCCGTACACAAGGGGGAGGATACACCAAGTGAAGACGAGGATGATCCTCCCAAGCAAGACACGGGGGAACAAAAGAAATTTCCACCAGAAGTCAAAACAGTAAACTTGTCACACGTGATCAAGGGAAAAAACAATGCGGCACTCCTAGGAAAATATACCCATGTGCCTGTCACCGCGAAGTCCTGCCACTGGTCGTCTCAACTGATCACTTTCGACCATCGCGATTACTCAGCAAGTATCCGACACGCAGGATGGGCTGCAATGGTATTAGACCCAGTAATTGGCGGATATCACTTCACACGAGTCTTGATGGACGGCGGCATCAGCCTAAACCTAATATATCAGGATACAATCCGCTGGATGGGGTTAGACCCAACACAAATTCGCCATAGCAATACTACCTTTAAAGGAGTAACGCCAGGCCCAGGGGATCGTTGTACGGGCTCCCTACTACTACAAGTTATATTCGGCTCCCCCGATAACTTCCGTCGCGAGCATTTAACCTTCCACATCGCTCTGTTTCAAAGTGGCTATCAAGCACTGCTCGGACGCGAAGCTTTCGCTCGCTTTAATGCACACTAAGCCTCCGTCACACTCAAGATGCCCGGTCCACGTGGCATCAATTCAGTGCACGGAAATATCAAGCGATCTCTGCGCGCCGAAGAGAGTGAGGCTGCCTTGGCAGCCGCACACTAAAGGCGCCCGGACTAGCGAAAGCATCCAATAGGTCGTCAAGACCTCAGACACAACTAATCGAGTTCGGCGCCGCTACTTATACCGAATAAATGGTCACACCCCTATTTGTCAATACAAGGGGCTCAACGCGCGCAGACAAGTGGCAATTTCTTCTCATCTTGAATTATACATGTTTCTTTAAAAAACTATCTTTTTAGACGACAACCTTTTTCACCTAAATTCCTCTCGTTTACAGATGATCATCGTGCTACACCCGTCCAGGATACGGCACAACGGAGACACAGGCGCAGACGTGCAGCAGGGACCCGCTCCAAGGATTCTTTTTAGATTAAGACCCTGCGTAAACCTTTTTACTGTCTCTTGTTGATACACATCCACCGTTGAGAAGGATGCTGACGTCTTGGTATGTGGCCACGCCAGAACAATGCACGTACCTGGACACAAGGGGCTTCTTACAAAGGCCATTACTTAGGCCCGGTTTATACCACAATGACCGAATACCTTAGGGAGTGTTCGGCGTCGCGAGTTTGGCCCTATATGCATCAGCTCCGAATCATTGTCTTTGGTCAAATGTTGGGTTTGCCCGGCTCCTGTGTTTTGGTGCCTTACGTTCCGCTTTACCGGCTAAGGTAGCACCAGGAGAACTACTGCGATTGTGCTCTAGTTCATCTGGACGAGCACCTCAGTAAAGAAAGCCGAAAACTGACTATCATGATATAGCGTGAGACTGGTCAACCACTCGATGACCTGTTGGAATGTTAGAATTCCTCTGCCTTAACAAAGTGTTGTTTTCCGGCCAGGAATGTACGCACCCCGGGATCGGGAGAGTGTGAAGCCACCAGGGGCTATCTAGTAGCCCCACTGTCAAACTCCTATGGCTAAGTGAAAGTGCTAAAGCATTATAGTCCGGTTGCCTCGCTCGCTCCGCTATCACCTCCTTAATAGGACCAAGACGTTGGGTTAAGTGTGAACGCGTGTTTTTGCAAGCACCTCCGCATTATATGCGTGGGGTTGAAGCCGACGACTACAATCTTTTAGGTTATACACATCTATACATAAAACGGCCGCCCAGGAGGCATCATATTACTTTCAGGCAAAAGTATAAAAATAGCCTTATAAAAATCTATAAAAGCATTTCGCTTACAATGAGATTACACATCACTCAAACATAATATTTTTTGAGCACTTGGTCTCTATCAAACGAGCACCCTCAAGAACTTCTTCAAAGTAGTGCTCAGCAGCCCTTCGACCTATGGCCGAATCCCGCGCTGCAACAGTGGTAGCATCCATCTCCGCCCAGTATGCTTTAACACGGGCAAAGGCCATCCGTGCGCCCTCTATGCACGCCGACCTCTTCATCGCATTAATGTGCGGCACCACGTCAAGAAACTGCTGCACCAAGCTGAAATAGCTGTTCAGTTTTGACCTTCCCGGCCATAGCTGATCCACAACAAACCTCATGGAGAGTCCGGACAACCTATTTAGTTTGGCCCATTCGGCTAATTGGTCAGTCAATGAAAGCGAACGCTCAGGAGAATGGAATTGTCTCCAAAACAGCTGGTCTACTTCATGGTCCGTCTGACCCTGGAAGTACTTGGCCGCATCGGCAGGGCTCGCTGCCAAATCCATATACACATCCTCCGAACTCCATAGCCGATCTAGAGGGGCATACCATGGATCTCCGAACTTCCTCCGCAACATAAAGGATTTCCCAGCTACAATATCCCCGGCTTCCCGCAGCTCCTCCTTCTTTGCCCTCATAGCAGAGCAGAGGTCTTTTCCCGTCGCAGCAGCCTTCTCAAGGTCCGATGCCTACGCCTGGTTTTCCTTTTCAAGAACCCGGCAGCGGTCGGCGGTGGCTTTTAATTCTATGGCCATGTTGGCCATCTCATCTCGGCTCTCGCCATGCGCGGCCTTCTCGGCTTGCAACTCTTCGGCCGCCTTCAAAGCAGCCGCATTACCAACCCTTGCTTGTTCCTTGGCTCGGGCAAGTTCTACCCGCAAGGCTTCAACAGTGGTAGCTCCATCTGCAGTCACAACATATTAAAGATACTGGCATCATGCAGCTCTTACTATGTGGCGTTTACCAGATAATGACACTTACCCTGTGCCTCGTCAAGCCTTTTGTTAACAAGCTCGATGTCGGTGTCTGCCGCATCCAACTGCCGTTTTAAATGGGCAAACTCGCTAGTCCGGCTAGCCACCGGAGCTTCCACCACCTGCACATAGAGGCAGTATCTACATAGGGCACACCTAGCATGTGCA
The DNA here is from genome assembly GCF_003073215.2 of Triticum urartu. Taxonomy (NCBI): domain Eukaryota; kingdom Viridiplantae; phylum Streptophyta; class Magnoliopsida; order Poales; family Poaceae; genus Triticum; species Triticum urartu. The sequence goes on from NC_053023.1 coordinate 524,193,038, forward strand.
GGACTATCATACACTATTTTACGTACCTCAAAGCCTATCAGTAGATCATAAAAGCTTTATGCAATCCGCTTTCGGCGGACGAGATTCTCTCCATCATTGTATTCATCAGCACATGGTGTTCATCTGAGATGGCCGCTCGCCCCACCAACTCCCTCAGAACATCCGATCGCACACTAGACGGTGCCGGACTCTTTTGTCTGCTCTCTTCGGGAGCCGGACATTGGGAGCTTCGGGGGTCAACGTGATTATCTTCTAGCCTCGCCGGACTCGGAGAGGCCCTCCGCGACGACACTTCAGGGTCGCCTGCTTCCGGAGCGGAGGAGTCCAGAGGAGGCGTTTCGCTCTCCATCATCTCTGGAAGAAGATCCCCCGAAGACGAGCTCATTTGAGAGGGGCTAAGGCCCGAACTGCAAAGATACATGCGGTGGTTATTTTCTCAGAAGAAAAAGATGGCATATCTGTACTGTTAAAGTATTTCGGGTCACTTACGACTCGTGGGAGAATTGATCCCCCCGCGGACTTTGTGCGGTAACAGCACCCCCTAGGTAGGACCCTCTGTGGGAGACTTCTCCCGTTTGGAAACTTCGACTTCCGAATCCCCGGGCGCGGTCCTTTTCCTCTTCCGGTCGTCTTCCTTGATGGAGACGCTCGCTCCCTCGGTTAGAATGGGCAGCATTGGGGGCCCGCGTCCGCCCTTATTATCCTCCACAGTATCTTCCTTCAAGGGCTCCGGGCAAGGTGCGATCTGGAGCACCTTTTCCAGTACCGGATTTTCCAAACCCTCAGGGAGGGGGGCCAAACACCGAATCAACTTCGCCTTTGTTAGCTAGTCCTGATCAAAAAACGAACTCTCAGAAATAACTTCGTAACAAATGAGAGATAGTATGTTCGGCCGGAAGATTTCTTACCTGTTCGGCGGCGCGGTTACTGCTCAGGCCCACGTCCTCGGTGATTTCTGGACACTCTACCTGAGGTCCGAAGAATGACTTGTACATCTCCTCATGCGTCAGGCTGAGGAAATTTTGAATGGCACGCGGTCCCTCGGGATTGAACTCCCACAAGCAAAGGGGCCGGCGTTTGCAAGGCTGGACTTGACAAACCAGCATAACTTGTGTTACCACAACCAAACTGAAATCTCCATTGAAGAGATCTCGAATGCGGCTTTGCAGTATAGGCACGTCCTTGGCTGGACCCCAGCTCAGTCCTCTGCTAATCCATGACATCAGTTGTGGTGGAGGGCCCGAGCAGAAAACGGGGGCGGCCGCCCACTTCGCACTTCTAGGAGTCGTGATGTACAACCACTCCTGTTGCCACAATTCAGACACCTCTGGAATGGAACCTTTGGGCCATGAAGCTCCCTTCATTTTGCGTATTGAGGCACCTCCACACGCCGCATGTTGCCCCTCGATTATCTTCGGCTTTACTTCAAAGGTCTTGAGCCATAGGCCAGAGTGAGGGGTAACCCGGAGGAAGGCCTCGCACACGACAATAAATGTCGTGATATGAAGAAAAGAGTCCGGAGCTAGATCATGGAAATCTAGCCCGTAATAAAACATCAAGCCCCTGACGAAAGGATCTAGAGCAAGGCCTAGACCTCGGAGGAAGTTGGAGACGAACAAGACGCTCTCGTTGGGTTCAGGGGAGGGGACGGCCTGCCCCCAGGGAGGCAGCCGATGCAAAATCTCGGCGGTTAGATATCTGGCCTCCCTAAACTTTTTGATGTCTTCTTCCGTGACGGAGGAAGGCACCCATCGGCCTTGAAGGCCAGATCCGGACATGCCTGAAGGTTCGGAGCACCTGACCTCAACTTTGGGCGTTTGAGCTTGAGGTGGGGGAAGGATTCGATTGAGCACAGGAGGGAAAAATAAAAGCCTTGTCCCTTTATAAAGAGGGTGAATATCAAGCGTCCTCTCCATATCCGTCTGCTAGAAGCGGTTGGGTTACCCATGCCCGTATTGATGAGAATACCGAAATAAGGGGACACGATCTCTGCTTTAACAAGACATGCCAAGGAAACCGCCTCGCATGACGCGCTGAGGTGGGATAATGAAACGACTCGGATAAAGTCTTGGCCTTGGTGTGTCACACTACGGAATACGTCAGCGGATTAGATTTGTGTAAATATTATTCTCTCTATGGCAATATGTGGAAACTTATTTTGCAGAGCCAGACACTATCTTTGTGTTCAAAATCTTCTATGATGTACTTGGAGGAGGAACCCGCCTTGCAATGCCGAAGACAATCTGTGCGCCGGACTCATCGTCATTGAAGCCTGGTTCAGGGGCTACTGAGGGAGTCCTGGATTAGGGGGTGTTCGGATAGCCGGACTATACCTTCAGCCGGACTCCTGGACTATGAATATACAAGATTGAAGACTTCGTCCCGTGTCCGGAAGGGACTTTCCTTGGCGTGGAAGGCAATCTTGGAGATACGGATATGCAGATCTCCTACCATTGTAACCTACTTTGTGTAACCCTAACCCTCTCCGGTGTCTATATAAACCGGGGGGTTTTAGTCCGTAGAACAACATACACAACAAGAATCGTACCATAGGCTAGCTTCTAGGGTTTAGCCTCTCCGATCTCGTGGTAGATCTACTCTTGTACTACCCATATCATCAATATTAATCAAGTAGGACGTAGGGTTTTACCTCCATCGAGAGGGCCCGAACCTGGGTAAAACTTCGTGTCCCTTGCCTCCTGTTACCATCCGGCCTAGACGCACAGTTCGGGACCACCTACCCAAGATCCGCCGGTTTTGACACCGACAACGGCCAAGCCTTTATTGTTCCACCTCAACGTGTCATGCGAGGCGGTTTCCTTGGCACGTCTCGTCGAAGCAGAGATCGTGTCCCCTTATTCCGGGATTCTCATGTCACATCCCTAGCTTTTGGTGCTGCCTAGTGTTTGCATCTTGTTGCATCATGTTTAAATTTCTGAAAGTTGAATTGGGGAAAGCTGAAAGCCTCAGAAATCATTTCAAAAAATGATCAACATTAAAAATTGTTTCAATTAAACCCAATAAAATGTTCCTGTTAAGCTATAAAAATATTGGCAAGAACTAAATTCAAACCAATATTTTTGGATTCACAGAAATATTTATTTTGGGCATTTGAGTTAATCCAATAATTATTGCATTGGATTTATATAGGTGATATATTAACTATATGTCCAATAATTCTGATAATTGTTGAGGGGCTTTGGAATAATCCATTTAGTCTCTGCAAAAATTGTCAGAAGCAAAAAAATTAGTTTGGTTCAAGAATCAAATTAAAACAAATGTCAGAAATAGAAAATAGAAACTGAAAGGAGAGAGAGAGGTTACCTGTGGCTTACCTGGTGCCCACTTAGCCCAGCACTGTGCGGCCCAGCCCACTGGCCTATGCCAGTCGTCGCCGTCCTCCCGCCAGTCGGACAGGGCGCGTGCCCGACGCGCGCGCGTGCTCCTTGTGCCACGCGAGCTGCCTGCCTGCCCTCCCCTGCCACCGCGATGCCTCGCGTCCTCTCCTCGGCGCCACCTCGACCCCCTCGTTCGTTCCTCTCTCTCCCCCGAACGCCTCCCCCTCCTCTGTTCTCCCCATCGGACGCGCCCGCCGCTGCCGATGAGCATCACCGCGGCCATCGCCTCTCCCTCGTCCCCTGGAGCTACCCACGAGCTCCGCCGCGTCCCTCTCCTCCTCCTCACCGAGCCGCCTGATGCTGGAAGCCCCTGGATGCTGCCTGCACCGCCGTTCCCCTGGTCGGCCACAGAAGATCGTTGCCGTCGAGTAGCTGCCTCCGGTGCCTCCCCGAGCTCGCTGACCCTCCCGTTCGACTCACTGTGAGCTCCTCCATCTAACCCCCCTAACTCCGCTGCCCTTTTATCACCGTAGCCGTCGCCCCTTGCTGACCGAAGCACGCCGCCGCCCGAGCTCGCCGTCGACGCAGCTCCGATGACCATTTGGTCACCCGGGCGACTCCAACGAGCTCGTGGCCGCACGTAGAGCTTAGCCAACACGTTAGTTGGTTCGTTTGCGAGCTGCAACGCCGAACCCATCTTTGCCGAACTCCGGCCGCCGCCGAGGTCGACGCCGTGCTCAACTCCGGCCACCTCGCGGCCTCCCGTCCGTTCCTTTGGATGCGGACGAGCAAGAGCTCCTCCCTAGTGCCCCCAGCGCGCCAAACCACCGCCCGTAGCGCAATCCCGAGCCGCGCCGCCGTCGTTTTGCTAGCCGCCGGCAAAACTCCGGCGACTGCCGACGTGTCTGTCGTTAGGATTAACCCCTTCACCTAATTACCACCTCATTGCCACTGACATGTGGGCCCCTGCCCCACTGACACTTTTAGTTAGGATTTAATTAGCACTAATAGTCTCTGTTAATTAGACTAGTCACTGACCAGTGGGTCCCAGCGTCAGGTTTGACCTGGGCTGACGCTGTTGACTAGCTGACGTCAGCATTACGCATTGATGATGCAGTAATCATTTTCCTGGATTATTTCTATTTCTAAATGATTTATTTAATTCAGAAAATGTCCAAAACTTCCAAAAATCATAGAAATTCAACCGTAACTCCAAATGAAATAATATATAGATGAAAAATTATCAGAAAAATTCAAGGAATCCATCTGTACCATTTTCGTGCATGTTTGAACAAGTTAACCTCACTGAATAGGACAATTCATGATTATGGAATAAATGGTAATTAGTTTTGAAGTTGGAATTTGCTATAGGTTTGAATTCCACTTCAATTAATATGGCTAACTGTTGCACTAGGTCAATTAAGTACCTTAATATGACATTTCATTCTCATGTATGTGCATTGCATTGATTGTGGTTCCTTTTGTGTTTGCCGGTGTTTGTTCCCCCTCAGTAGACGTATGTTCCGACGATGAGTTCGATGACACCGATGAAGAACTATACTATCTTCAGAAGTGCCAGGCAAGCAAAACCCCCTTGTTCATTCCGATACAATCCCCCTCTCTCGCTCCTGCTCTCTTTTACTACATTAGGGCAACACCGATTCAACTGTTACATGCTGCGGTAGTTGAACCCTTTCCTCTGCATGACCTGTCATTGCCACAGGAAATAGATGAAACCCACTACCATGAGTAGGAATTGTTTGAGCCCTGATGTGCCTACTCATTCATGCTTGTTTGTCATGCCTGCTACTGCTTAGAGTTGAGTCTGGTCTGATTCATCAGGAATGAATTGGAACGTGGTGAACATGTGCAACCGTTGAGAGCTAAGTGTGTGAACACGATTTGGTAAAGGTAGCGGTGAGAGGCCATGTAGGAGTACATGGTGGGTTGTCTCATTGCAGCCGTCCTTAGGAACTGAGTTCTGTGTTTGTGATCCATGAATAGTTACTACCACACATTGGGTTCCGGTAACTCGGCCCCTCTCGGCTTATTAATCAACTCGACCTCTGTCCAGGAGTTGCAACTAGTTTCTGGTGTTTGTAGGTAGTGTTAGTGGTCTACCAAGTGGCACCCGGTACAGGTGGGCTTGGGACAGACTAGGCACCGTGGCACGGTGTACCAAGTGGCACCCGGATGGTGGGCTTGGGAACCCTGCTCACGTCGTTTGGGGCCATGAGCGACACCCCGGCCGGATCTCCTTGCGGATGGAACCCGATTAGGCGATAAACCTGGACTAGAGACTTGTTGGTTAGTCAGGTTGTGGCCGACTCCCTCGCCCGGCTTCCGCTTGAAGGTTGCCGAGGTACATGACGTGTACAGGGCTATAAGTGGCGAGAGCGTGTGTGAAGAAGTACACCCCTGCAGGGTTATCATTATCTATTCGAATAGCCAAAATCCTCGGATATGGAAACTTGGACCCCTTGCATAGTTCATCGACAAGTGAAACTGGATACTCTAAAACTCGCCAGATAAGCGTGAGTGCTATGGATGGCCTTCTCGTAGGGAGACGGGAGCGGATCCATAGTGGTGTATTGACATGGTGAACATGTGGACTCGTGTGCGCCACCTCAAAAGAGTTGCATGCAGTCGTAGTTTAGGATAGCCACCAAGTCAAAGCTGGCTTGCTGCAGTTAAACTCCACCACCCCCTTTGTTGATACCGATGCATATGTAGATAGTTTTGATGTAAGTCTTGCTGGGTACATTTGTACTCACGTTTGCTTAATTTATGTTTTGCAGAGAGACTTCAGTCCCGCTAGTAGTTCCGCTTCGACTTCGACGTTTAGCTTGTTACCTCAGCTACGATCTTGTTCCCTCGGCAGGATTTGGTAGATAGTCAGGCTTCTCAGCCTTTTCCATTTGTAGATGTCTGTACCCAGATATGTTAAGCTTCCGCATGTGCTTTGACTTGTATGCTCTGAATGTGGGGTCATGAGACCCATGCTTGTAATATCTCGCTCCTCGGAGCCTAATAAATAAATACTTTGAGTCGTAGAGTCTTGTTGTGATGCCATGTTGTATTTGCACATATCGAGCATATTGTCTGTATGATTGAAATGCTTGGTATGTGTGGGATCCGACAATCTAGTTGTTCATCCTTGGCAGCCTCTCTTATGGGGAAATGTAGTCTAGTGCTTTCTGAGCGATAGTAGTCTGCTATAGCCCGGTTCACCGGAGTCCTGCTAGCCCAGCACTACTGCTCGGAACACTTGACTGGCCGGCATGTGTTTCACTTTGTTCCCGTGTCTGTCCCTTCGGGGAAATGTCACGCGGTGACTTCTGGAGTCCTGTTAGCCCAGTGCTACAGCCCGGATTCACACGTTGATGACCGACATGCTCGTTGTGATTCATGTATGCCTGTCCTCATGGGTTAGCGCCGCTTTGGGTTCACGACTAGCCATGCCGGCCCGGGTTCTCTATCATATGGATGCTAGCGACACGATCATATACGTGAGCTAAAAGGCGCAAACGGTCTCGGGCCAGGTAAGGTGGCACCCGTGGGAATACCGTGCGTGAGGCCGCAAAGTGATATGATGTGTTACATGCTAGATCAATGTGGCTTAGGATCGGGGTCCTGACAGCGTTGGTATCAGAGCCTGACTGCCTGTAGGATTACCAAGCCATTCTGGTCGAAGTCGTGTCTAGAAATGCTTTAGTTATATAAGGGAATTGATTGTGGAAGGGAACGTAAGGCTCTTTTTACTTCTTATACCTCATGGCCTTCTGATCTGAGTCATCTTATCTTTTCTACGGGGTTAAGAACTAGGCTTCTCTTCTATCTCTCAGGATGACGTGTTACTAACCGTAGTTGCCTAGGATTGTTGAGTTCAAGCCTCAGTTCAGTTCCTACTACTTCCATATGTTCATAGCTGGCCTCAGAAGCTTGATATTATGATGTTGTTAAGTGGTTATGCCACCATTTTTGCAGGTTGTCTCAAATCTTTTGAGCAATTACAGCTGTTATGCTGTCCGAGTCATCCCAGGTCTCTAAATAGTTTGATGCATTTGCAAATCCTTTCTTTCCATTTCTGATATCCTTTTTGGGCCAGATTAACCACACTAATCGGTGAGTTGAGGCACTCTGTTGCCTCGGCATATAGGTTGGAGCTAGTATTATGACCCTAGGTGTCTTAGAGGATCACCTAGTAATCCAGCCATGTCTTGTGTTCCCAGTGTGATGATTCTGGCCATCATTCTCGAAAGCATCGTGTGATGCCATGTAGTGGTAGGTATCCTATTCATGGGTTCTTGAACCCGAGATTCACCCTGCTTATCTCATGTTGATAGTGTTGCTAGTTCCTTTAGGATAGTAGTAACCTTTGCGATAGTCCTTGAGGTTCGTGGTACATCCTTCTTCCAATTATCATGGACCATTCTTGGAAGGAGTTCTTTTCAACCAAAAGGTCATGACAGAGTGCTCCAGATGAGTTCTCCATTCTATATTGTGACTCTGCTAGTTCAACATTTCTGCATGGGTTATCTGGAAGAAATAACATGCTAACCTATGCATCCACAACTCAGAAAATTATATGTTCCCTTGAGTTGTCGCTCTTTAGTTGTATTCTGACCCCGTCTATCAATTGATAGTCAGGAGTAGTTGTGCGATCGTGTTCATCGATGCCTGCTATTCTTGTGGTCCGTCAAGCCATTCTATTCCAGAATGACTAGGAGAAACGAACTCCAGTACCTCATCCATTTCTAGGATTGGGTCAAAGTAGTTGTATCCCGTAGATCAAAATGCCAATCCAGCTTTTGATTCTGATCTACCTTGGAGTGTTACCATATTTACGTCAAGAATGCCATGGGAATTGCACATCGTCTTATGGATTCTTGATATAGTGATACTTCTCGCCATCATTATTCATTCCTCGGTCCCCGTGTTTGTAACCGGAACACCGGCATGTGAACTGTGATGTGCGAAATCAATACTCCTAGCAACTCCGTTGCTTGGTAGTTAATGGACACTATTCTCATTCTTAGTGTGTTGGTTATTGAATCAGCACTCTAAGATTGATTGTGCTACCTAGTCCTTATTTCTGGTGCACTCTTCGATCAATGAGTTAGGATTATTCAATCCCTTGCTTATTTGATCATTTCGTCTTGCCCTGAAAAACAAGATTGTTCCCAAGCTTAGTAACATATCGGTGGTTCTTGATGTTTCGAATATCTTCTCGGAAGTATTACCAAGTTTTTACCTGACCGCTATGTTGAGTTTGTGATCAAGTTGGTTTCCTATAAACCACCCCTTCTCCAAGAATCTGTGTTGGATACCCCTGAGCTAGTTGGTTGAGCTAAACAACAACTTGGAGAGTTGGAAGATAAAAGCTTGTCTGACTTAGTTCATGTTAAGGGATATCTTTTTGTGTGTGTGTATTGAAGAAAGATGATATCTCCATCGATTGGTCCTCGTGATCGGTTGTTGGATCTATTATCTTGCCCAAACCTTGATTTGAGTGTGGGCTATCGTCAAATCAAATCAGAACCAACGATGTTCGTAATGTTGTCCTACTTGCGGTTGTCCCTCGAGCATACACCATTATATCTTTGGTCTGACCAATACTATCACATTGTTCACATAGTGGTGGAAGTCCAGTGATATGGAAATTCCGATGAGTTGCTGTTGAGCCCATCAGCGGCATTTTGTCTCCTCCATGATTGTGTTGAACATCCAGCTAGTGTTGGAAACTTTATAAGCATTGCCCTCATGTCCCGATCATGAAGCATATGTCCGGTTGAAAGATGTGACTTCCTCTAATTCATGTGCATCTGATGTAAGTTGCCGCCGTGAATTCGAGAAAGCTTGTTTTTGCTTCCCCTGGAATCACCCCAAGCCAGCCATGCACGTGCAAAGTATTCTGTGGTATGTTAGACTGGTCATCTTCGTTCCATATGAATTCCTAGCACCCAAGCCACTGATTGACTTGTTCATGGAAAAGGAGTCTAGCACGCGTAAAGACTTCAATATCCTTGATGATGGTTCCCCACCCGAACTCGGTAGTGTTTCATTTTAAGACTACCATGTGACCATGCTTGTCTAGGAGAACGTGTTCACATGCTTGTAGTAGAACCAGCTCATGTTTTGGAGCTTACTACCATTGTCCATTTCCTGAGAATCTCGCAATGTCATCTCGTCGATTTGTGTTGCAAACTTTCATTTTGTTTCTAGACTCGATGAGTCTGGAATATCCTGACACCCACCAGATCTGAATCTCAGGCAGATATGATGGTTGGAGCATTTTCCAAGAACTATAATATTGGTCCCTCGGTAACCGATAAAGTGGATGTCGTGGCCAACACATCCAGTCGGAATGCCTACTATCGTAGTATCCTGGTTGAAGAAGTTAGTCACCTCCCCATAAGGATCTCACAGGATCTGCCTCCGTAGTTATTCCTTATGGATTCTTGTGCTCCCGAAGTCCGACCTTTTACTTGATGTCCTAGATACCAAACCATATCAATAAATGGGTTATCCTAGCACATCAAGGAGAAGATTAGAAGTGGAGTGATAAATGTCCCTCGGTCGATCATCCAGATTTTGTTCCCTTGGCCTCGCTAAGGTGAAATCTGAGAAAGTGTTATCTTCCTTTGCATCTGCATCATCCATCACCATTCATCATGGTGGTATGTTGTGTTGCCAGGATCCTTGACACGGATATTGGTAAAACCTTGATGAATATGGAGATGCTCATGTTCTTGAGAGAACGCACAAGAACTAGGTTTTACCGTTGGCGTTAACTGGGATTTGCTTCTAGTTTCCTCGGTTGTGTTATAACCGTTTCAAACAGTGGACTCACTCTTAACTATTGAGTTCTTCCCCAGTTACCAGAATCATTCCCAACATTTGCATCTTGTTCCCAGCTTGCACCTCAGTAGTTGTGGTTCAGGATCATCTTCAAAAGTGGACTTACCATGGGTCCCTTCCATTTCCGGTGATAAGCAAAAATCATCCATTGTGTTGTCTTCAACAAGGTAGTCCACATCATCCATTCTAGTAGGAGTATGCCATTTCTTCAAGCTCCTTCACGCGATCATTTGTGATTGCCTCAGGCTGGTGAGAAGGGTTTTCAATGACCTTTGAATCAAAAGTAATTCTTTTTGCCACTTAAGGGAAATGCTCTACGAGTCACCTTTCCCTAAAGTGCTCCGTTATGAAATCATGGCAATTTTTCCCTGCTACTTTGAAACCCTCGTCAAATTGTTTCTTCCGTCCCTCCTGATGCATATCTTGCCTCTCAGCTCCAGAGATGTTTCTATGTCTCATTCCATGAATTGATATTGTGATCATTAAGATCATCCTAAGTTTCTCGAACCCCAAGAAGATCGATTCTTCTTAAATTCTCCCATTCTTCTCGTTGTCATGCTGGGTGAAGATCTCGAAAGCAAAGATGTCGAGATCAATTGGAGCAATGAATCAACATCTTCGAGGAGGACAGTCGGATCGTGAAGGTCGTGTTAGCTTTGTATCCCCTCTGTCTTCTTACCTCACGTCTTGAATCTCGGGACGAGATTCTTGTTTAGTAGGGGTGAGCTGTCACATCCCTAGCTTTTGGTGCTGCCTAGTGTTTGCATCTTGTTGCATCATGTTTAAATTTCTGAAAGTTGAATTGGGGAAAGCTGAAAGCCTCAGAAATCATTTCAAAAAAATGATCAACATTAAATTTTTTTTCAATTAAACCCAATAAAATGTTCCTGTTAAGCTATAAAAATATTGGCAAGAAGTAAAATTCAAACCAATATTTTTGGATTCATAGAAATATTTATTTTGGGCATTTGAGTTAATCCAATAATTATTGCATTGGATTTATATAGGTGATATATTAACTATATGTCCAATAATTCTGATAATTGTTGAGGGGCTTTGGAATAATCCATTTAGTCTCTGCAAAAATTGTCAGAAGCAAAAAAATTAGTTTGGTTCAAGAATCAAATTAAAACAAATGTCAGAAATAGAAAACAGAAACTGAAAGGAGAGAGAGAGGTTACCTGTGGCTTACCTAGTGCCCACTTAGCCCAGCACTGTGCGGCCCAGCCCACTGGCCTGTGCCAGTCGTCGCCGTCCTCCCACCAGTCGGACAGGGCGCGTGCCCGACGCGCGCGCGTGCTCCGCGTGCCACTCGAGCTGCCTGCCTGCCCTCCCCTGCCACCGCGATGCCTCGCGTCCTCTCCTCGGCGCCACCTCGACCCCCTCGTTCGTTCCTCTCTCTCCCCCGAACGCCTCCCCCTCCTCTGTTCTCCCCACCGGACGCGCCCGCCGCTGCCGATGAGCATCACCGCGGCCATCGCCTCCGCCCCGCGCCTGCCGATTGAGCATTCACCGCGGCCATTCGCCTCTCCCTCGTCCCCTGGAGCTACCCACGAGCTCCGCCGCGTCCCTCTCCTCCTCCTCACCGAGCTGCCTGATGCCGGAAGCCCTGGATGCTGCCTGCACCGTCCGTTCCCCTCGTCGGCCACCAGAAGATCCGTCGCCGTCGAGTAGCTGCCTCCGGGTGCCTCCCCGAGCTCGCTGACCCTCCCGTTCGACTCACTGTGAGCTCCCTGCATCTAACCCCCTAACTCCGCTGCCCTTTTATCGCCATAGCCGTTCGCCCCTTGCTGATCGAGCACGCCGCCGCCTGAGCTCGCCGTCGATGTAGCTCCGATGAGCCATTTGGTCACCCTGGCGACTCCAATGAGGCTCGTGGCGCACGTAGAGCTTAGCCACGCGTTAGTTTGGTTCGTTTTGCGAGCTGCAACACCGAACCCCATCCTTTGCCGAACTCTGGCCCCGCCGCCGAGGGTCGACGCCGTGCTCAACTCCGGCCACCTCGCGGCCTCCCGTCCAGTTTCCTTTGATGCGGACGAGCAAGAGCCTCCCTCCCTTAGTTGCCCCCAGGCGCGCCAAACCACCGCCCCGTGCAGCCAATCCCGAAGCCGCGCCGCCGTCGTTTTGCTTCGCGCCGGCAAAACTCCGGCGACTGGCCAACATGTCTGTCGTTAGGATTAACCCCTTCACCTAATTACCACCTCACTGCCACTAACATGTGGGCCCCTGCCCACTGACACTTTTAGTTAGGATTTAATTAGCACTAATAGTCTCTGTTAATTAGGCTAGTCACTGACCAGTGGGTCCCAGCGTAAGGTTTGACCTGGGCTTGACGCTATTGACTAGCTGACGTCAGCATGACGCATTGATGACGCAAGTAATCATTTTTCCTGGGATTATTTCTATTTCTAATGATTTATTAATTCAGAAAATGTCCAAAACTTCCAAAAATCATAGAAATTTCAACCGTAAACTCAAATGAATAATTTATATATGAAAAAATTATCAGAAAAATTCAAAGGAATCCATCTGTACCATTTTCATGCATGTTTTGAACAAGTTAACCTCACTGAATAGAGACAATTCATGATTATGGAATAATGGTAATTAGTTTTGGATTTGGAATTTGCTATAGGTTATGAATTCAACTTCAAATTAATATGGCTAACTGGTTGCACTAGGTCAATTAAGTACCTTAATATGACATCTCATTCACATGTATGTGCATTGCATTGATTGTGGTTCCTTTTGTGTTTGCCGGTGTTTGTTCCCCATCAGTAGACGTATGTTCCGACGATGAGTTCGATGACACCGATGAAGAACTATACTATCTTCAAAGTGCCAGGCAAGCAAAACCCCCTTGTTCATTCCGATACAATCCCCCTCTCTCGCTCCTTCTACCCCCGTATCGGTAGTGATCCCATACTGTCTCATATGACAAGCAAGTAGGAATTGTTTGAGGCCTGATGTGCCTACTCATTCATGCTTGTTTGTCATGCCTGCTACTGCTTAGAGTTGAGTCTGGTCTGATTCATCGGGAATGAATTGGAACGTGGTGAACATGTGCAACCGTTGAGAGCTAAGTGTGTGAACACGATTTGGTAAAGGTAGCGGTGAGATGCCATGTAGGAGTACATGGTGGGTTGTCTCATTACAGCCGTCCTTAGGAACTGAGTTCTATGTTTGTGATCCATGAATAGTTACTACCACACATTGGGTTCCGGTAACTCGGCCCCTCTTCGGCTTATTAATCAACTCGACCTCTGTCCAGGAGTTGCAACTAGTTTCTGGTGTTTGTAGGTAGTGTTAGTGGTCTACCAAGTGGCACCCGGTACATGGTGGGCTTGGGACAGACTAGGCACGTGGCACGGTGTACCAAGTGGCACCCGGATGGTGGGCTTGGGAACCCTGCACACATCGTTTGGGGCCGTGAGCGACACCCCGGCCGGATCTCCTTGCGGATGGAACCCGAATAGGCGATAAACCTGGACTAGAGACTTGTTGGTTAGTCAGGTCGTGGCCGACTCCCTCGCCCGGCTTCCGCTTGAAGGTTGCCGAGGTACATGACGTGTACAGGGCTATAAGTGCGAGAGTGTGTGTGAAGAAGTACACCCCTGCAGGGTTATCATTATCTATTCGAATAGCCAAAATCCTCAGATATGGAAACTTGGACCCCTTGCATAGTTCATCGACAAGTGAAACTAGATACTCTAAAACTCGCAAGATAAGCGTGAGTGCTATGGATGGCCTTCTCGTAGGGAGACGGGAGCGGATCCATAGTGGTGTATTGATATGGTGAACATGTGGACTCGTGTGCGCCACCTCAAAAGAGTTGCATGCAGTCGTAGTTTAGGATAGCCACCGAGTCAAAGCTGGCTTGCTGCAGTTAAACTCCACCAACCCCTTTGTTGATACCGATGCATATGTAGATAGTTCTGTTGTAAGTCTTGCTGGGTACATTTGTACTCACGTTTGCTTAATTTATGTTTTGCAGAGAGACTTCAGTCCCGCTAGTAGTTCCGCTTCGACTTCGACGTTTAGCTTGTTACCTCAGCTACGATCTTGTGCCCTCGGCAAGATTTGGTAGATAGTCAGGCTTCTCAGCCTTTTCCATTTGTAGATGTCTGTACCAGATATGTTAAGCTTCCGCATGTGCTTTGACTTGTATGCTCTGAATGTGGGGTCATGAGACCCATGCTTGTAATATCTCGCTCCTCGGAGCCTAATAAATAAATACTTTGAGTCGTAGAGTCTTTTTGTGATGCCATGTTGTATTTGCACATATCGAGCATATTGTGTGTATGATTGAAATGCTTGGTATGTGTGGGATCCGACAATCTAGTTGTTCATCCTTGGCAGCCTCTCTTATGGGGAAATGTAGTCTAGTGCTTTCTGAGCGCTCTTATGGGGAAATGTAGTCTAGTGCTTTCTGAGCGATAGTAGTCTGCTACAGCCCGGTTCACCGGAGTCCTGCTAGCCCAGCACTACTGCTCGAAACACTTGACTGGCCGACATCTCATCCATACGGGCGTGGGTAACCCAACCGCTTTTAGGACTCCTAGACTATAGGCAAGTCCAAACGGCCACGGAGAGGACGCTTGATATTCACCCTCTTTATAATGGGACGAGGCTTTTATTTTTTTCCCTCCCGTGCTCAATCGAATCCTTCCCCCACCTCAAGCTCAAACGCCCAAAGTTCAGGTCAGGTGCTCCAAACCTTCAATCCTGTCCGGATCTAGCCCTCAAGGACAATAGGTGCCTTCCTCCGTCACAGAAGAAGACATGAAAAAGTTGAGGGAGGCCAGATATCTGACCGCCGAGGTTTTGCATCGGCTACCTGCCCGAGGGCAGACCGTCCCCTCCCCCGAACCCAACGAGAACGTCGTGTTCATCTCCCACTTCCTCTGAAGTCTAGGCCTTGCTCTGGATCCTTTCGTCAGGGGTTTTATGTTTTACTACGGGCCAGATTTCCATGATCTATCTCCGGACTCCTTTCTTCATATTTCGACATTTATTGTCGTGTGTGAGGCCTTCCTCCGGGTTACCCCTCACTTTGTCCTGTGGCTCAAGACCTTCGAAGTAAAGCCGAAGATGATCGGGGGGCAACATGCAACGTGTGGAGGTGCTTCAATACGCAAGATGATGGGAGCTCCATGGCTTAAAGGTTCCATTCTAGAGGTGTCTGAATTGTGGCAACGGGAGTGGTTCTACATCACGGCTCCTAGAAGTGCCAAGTGGGCGGCCGCCCCTGTTTTCCGCTCGGGCCCTCCACCACAACTAATGTCATGGATCAGCAGAGGTCTGAGCCAGGGTCCAGCCAAGGACGTACCTATACTGCAAAGCCGCATTCGAGATCTCTCCAATGGAGATCTTAGTTTGGTTGCGGTAATACAAGTTATGCTGGTTCGTCAAGTCCAGCCTTGCAAACGCCGGCCCCTTCTCTTGTGGGAGTTCAATCCTGAGGGACCGCGCGTCATTCAAAATTTCCTCGGCCTGACACACGAGGAGATGTACAAGTCATTCTTCGGACCTCAGGTAGAGTGTCCGGAAATCACCAAGGACATGGGCCTGAGTAGTAACCACGCCGCCGAACAGGTAAGGAATCTTCCGGCCGAACATTGTCGGATTTCGGGTTCCGGCAGACCCTTAAGGTTCGAACTCTGGGGTGCGCACTGAGATTACGCCTTCTACCATACCGTCTCGCAAAGATCTAGACTACTGAAAGAACTACACAAGAGACACATGGTTTATACTGGTTCGGGCCACCGTTGTGGTGTAATACCCTACTCCAGTGTGTGGTGGGTGGATTGCCTCTTGGGGCATATGATGATGAACAATACAAGGAAGAATAGCCCCGCGAGGGTCTGTTCTTGGCTGGGGCGATGAACTGCTGGGAGGGGTTCAGCCACCTTTCTCTCTCTCTCTCTCTATGCTTCCAACCTCTCTATCGAGCCTCCCCTTCCTCTCTTTTCGACCCCCTTGTTATGTGGGTGGCTGGTCCTATTTATAGAGGCCCTACTCCTCTTCCCAAATATTGAGCAGGAAGGGAGCCAACATTGGCGGGCTAATTTGAAGGGGGACAGCAAGTATCAGCTATCCTGACAAAAGTAGTCTTCGCCTGTGCAAAGCTCTGGTGATGACGCCGTCTTGGGCTCCACGGTGACCTCCATCTCGTAGTCCTCCTGGTCTTGGTCTCGTTGCACCGAAACGACAACCTTTGCCTGATGCCTCGGTACTCCGCGGCTGCGCTTGCCCCCTTTGCACCAAAGAGGAAAGGAGGACGCTGCGCGGGCTGGCACCCGCCTGGCGCCCTGAGTCGTCATGGCTTGCATCACGGGCACCTCGCGAGGTACCCCGCCTTGATTTCTCTGCCTCCTCGCGAGCCAGTCTGACGAGGCCGCGCCTAAGGAAGCTCCACGTCGTCCGCCCCGCGAGGCTTGGCCCCTCGCGAGGGTCTTGACTCTTGTGTCGATGAAGATGGGCCGTGCTGGGCCCCCTTTGAGCCACGCCGCAGGCCGCAGGCAGGCAAGTCTGGGGACCCCCGTTCCCAGAACGCCGACAGTAGCCCCCGGGCCCAAGGCGCGCCCGGACTTGGCCGTGCTGAGAGGCAAAAGGGCAAGGGCGAAGCGCCATGGGCCCTAACAGCCTGCGGCCTTGGGCGCCACGTGGCGGTTGATGGGACGTGGGCGTCTCCGCTTCCCCACGACACCTCCGTGGTCGGACGGGTTGGACAAGTCCCTGCATGCAAATCGTGTCATGATTATCTGCGATCGTGGAGGCCGGCGGTTGGCCTTCGCCGGCTATAAGTACGGAACTGTGCGTGCCCTTCCAGTCCATCCCTCCTTGCTTCTCCTTCTTCCCGATCCTTGCTCCGTCTTGCCGCGATGGCTCCGATTCGCCGGTTCTCTGCAGCGGAGAAGGGAAAGGCCTACCAGGTCGAGCCTACCTCTCCCGCACCCAAGCGCGGCCGAGGGCGCCCCCGGAAGCATCCCGTGGTCGCCACAGCAGCTTCCCGCGGTCGTGGAGATGGTTCCCAGCGTGGTGACGGGCAAGCTGCTGTGGCCGGAGGACGCGCCTTGGTTGCGCGCTCCCCTAGGCCACGCTCTCGCGTTCCGGAGGTGCTGCCGGAGTTCGTCGCATGGTCGGCGGAGCTGACTAGCGCCCGGCTCCAACTCCCTCGCTTCCTCCTTGGTGAGCTCCCGGCATGTGCCCCGGGCGGCCTCTGGCTTCAGGCGGATGGCTGCTGCAGCTGGGCCTCATGGGCTGCACTAGAGGTCTCCGCCACTGGGAGCTTGGCCCCGACCCGTGGTTGGCAGGCGTTTTCCTGCGCTCGCGGCCTGGTGCGCCGGTGCACCCTGCACTTTAAGTTTGACGGTGATGCCACCCTCTATGTGAGGGTGTTTGGGGAAGATGGTCGCCGCGCAGGGTGTTGCCCTGGGGACGACGACCGTGCCCGAGGACCCAGCCTCGACGATGACGGAGGAGACAGCGCCCGCGTGGTTGGCGGCGCTCAAGGCTCCCCAAGCTTCATCGACTCTTCTTCAAGACACTCTTCCAGCGGTGGCCGCAGTCAGCCCCCACGTCGTCGCGCTTGCTTGGGAGGCGGCAGTACGTCCGCCCGCCGTCGCGCCCTGGTGAAGCGCGAGAGGGAGTCTGCTTGATCCTCGGAGACAGCCCGAGTTTCCTCTGCAGGCCGGTGCGAGGTGAGCCGCGCCGGGATTGTCCTTTCTCTCCTTTTGTTTCTTGCGTAAAAGAGAACAGCTGCATGGAGCCCCGCGGGGGTGTGTTCAGGGTTATTGCTATTAACCATTACCTT
The DNA here is from genome assembly GCF_003073215.2 of Triticum urartu. NCBI lineage: Eukaryota > Viridiplantae > Streptophyta > Magnoliopsida > Poales > Poaceae > Triticum > Triticum urartu. The sequence goes on from NC_053023.1 coordinate 524,211,053, forward strand.
GATTCCGTTTTCGTGCCTTTCGGCTGTGTGTCTGTGCGTGGATAGTTCCCGACCCCAGCCGTGGGGGGGGGGAGGGGGGCGACCGACCCAGGCCCTTTGTTTGTGCCGCGTGCCCGTGGGGCACGGACTGGAGGGGTGCTCCTGTAAGGGGCCCAGGTCGCGAACTCTTTGAATGACCTGGATAGGAACGCTCATGAGGGCGTTCAGCTGCCCCCCTCATGAGGCCTTGCGCAAGAGAAATCAAAACGGGGGAGCAAAAATCGACAAACCACAAACCAACAACGGCGATAACTTCAATAAGACTTCAAATGCGAACAACAAGCCAACTGCGGAAAGCAAATGAGAAAGCCGCGTCCGGCACCTAATCTAGTCTTCGACGTCTTCTCACCAGCGTAGAGCTAAGAGCTGCCACTAGCGTGGGAGGGAGCCCCAGGGCCTGAGGCCGGCGCTCCTGAGACTCCGGGGCGTGTACAGCCCCAACTCATTATTACGTGAGAGTGTCACGGGCGGCGAGCTTCACAGGCATTGGCCTTCTTCACAGGCTCCGGGCCTTTTCCAAAACGCGATAGCTTCACAGGCACTTGCCTTGCTTCACAGGCTCTGAGCCTTTTCCAAAACGCGATAGCTTCACAGGCACTCGCCTTGCTTCACAGGCTCTGGGCCTTTTCCAAAACGCGATAGCTTCACAGGCACTTGCCTTGCTTCACAGGCTCTGGGCCTTTTCCAAAACGCGATAGCTTCACAGGCACTCACCTTGCTTCACAGGCTCTGGGTCTTTTCCAAAACGCGATAGCTTCACAGGCACTCGCCTTGCTTCACAGGCTCTGGGCCTTTTCAGGGGTAGAACCTCCGGAGGTGCTGGATGTTCCATGCATTCTGGACCGGCACTCGCTCCTGAGTCTCCAAGCGCGCGGAGCTGGGCCTGGAAACATGAACAACCTTGAACGGGCCCTCCCACATGGGAGAGAGCTTGTGCAGTCCCTCCCTAGAGAGAACCCGCCTGAGCACGAGGTCTCCTACCTCAAGAGTCCTGGGACGGATGTTGCGGGAGTGATATCGCCGCAGCGCTTGCTGGTACCTCGCCGCTCGCAGCGCGGCTTCTCGGTGACGTTCCTCCCCCAGCACGAGGTCCATCCCCCGCATGGCGTCCTACTACGCCTCGTCGAACGCCAGGACCCATGCGGAGCGATGTCTAACCTCATGAGGGAGGACCGCTTTCGCTCCGTAGACCAGGAAGAACGGGGTCTCTCTAGTCGGTTTGGTCGCGGTGGTGCGGATGGACCACAGCATGGACTGGAGCTCGTCGTACCAACCTCTGCCATAGGCCTCCAGCTTCTTCTTGAACGTCCTGGTCTTGAGGCCCCTCAGGACCTCCGCGTTGGCTCGCTCAGCCTGGCCGTTGCTTCGGGGCTGCGCCACTGAGGTGTAGCATATCTGCATTCCAAGGTTAGCACAGTATGTTTTGAAGAGGTTACTGGTGAACTGTTAACCGTTGTCCGTGATGATGCGATTCGGCACCCCGAACTGGCTCACGATGCCCTTGATGAACTTGATCGTGGAACCCGCGGGAATGGTGCGGACAACCTCTACTTCAGCCCACTTGGTGAATTTGTCCATGGCAACGTAGAGGTAGCGGTAGCCCCCCGGCGCCCGAGGAAACGGGCCCACGATGTCCAGCCCCCAGACTGTGAATGGCCACGAAAGGGGGATAGTCTGCAAGCCTCCTGCTGGCTGATGGATCTGCTTGGCATGGAACTGGCAGGCTTCACAAGCTTTCACTAGTTCCACGGCGTCATTGAGCGCGGTGGGCCAATAAAACCCACTGCGGAACGCCTTGCCGACGAGGGTCCGCGATGATGAATGATGTCCGCAGTCTCCGCCGTGTATATCTTCCAGTAGTTCCTTCCCTTGCTCCCTGGAGATGCAGTGCAGGGATACATTGTTTGGTCGCTTCCGGTAGAGCTCGCCGTCTTTGATGCAGTATGCCGTGGCCTGGCGTGCCACTCGCTCCTCTTCCTCCTCCTTCTCCGGCAAGGTCCCTTGCGCTAAGTAGCTTCGGAGCTCCGTGATCCAACATCCCTCTTGAGGTTCCATCGTCAGGAGCAGGTGCGCTCCTGAGGCTGGACCACAGGTCGGAGCTCCTGAGGCAGGTGGCTGGGGGAGCTCCTCCCAGGGCTGAGCCATGTTTGATAATGACGGCAGAGCTGAGGGCTTCAAGAGCCGCTCCTCGAAAACGCCAGGCTCCTAGCGCAACCATCTGGACGCACGTTTGGCGATGTCGTCGGCCTCCTGATTGGTGCCATGGGGCACATGCTGCAACTCCAACCCCCAGAATTGCTTCTCCATCCTGCGGACTTCCGCAAGGTAGGCTTCCATGTGCTCATCCTTCGGCTCGTACACCTAGTTGGAGAAATTGACAAGGAGCTGCGAATCGCCCTTGATGGTGAGGCGTTTCACTCCCAGGGCAGCCGCGGCCTTCAAGCCCGCTATTAAACCTTCATACTCCGCTATGTTGTTGGAGACCTTTTCGCCTTGCTGGAAACAGAGTTGCACGGCGTAATAGAGCTTGTCCTGTGTGGGCGATATAAGCTCCGCCCTAGCTCCTGCACCATGCCTGGAGAACGCCCCATCGAAGTACATGACCCAGCCTTCTGGCGCCTTGCTTCCCGGGGATAGGGGCCAATCCTCATCGGCCTTGAGGCCTGGCGCCTCCGTCCATTCTGCCACAAAATCCGCCAACGCTGCTCCCTTGATGACCCTGGTCGTGCTGAATTCGAGCCGAAACGCTTGCAGTTCTATGTTCCACTCAGCAACCCTTCCAGCTGAATTAGGGCTCCTGAGCACTCTCTCCAGGGGTTATGACGAGACGACCTTGATGGGGTGACCCTGAAAATAGTGCCGCAGCTTGCGCGAAGCCACCAGTAGCGCGAGGAGGAGTTTCTGAGGCATGGGGTACCATGCTCTTGCATCCCGCAGCACTGTGCTGACGAAGTACACTGGGTGCTCAACGAGGCGGAGTGCGTCAGTGCTGGTGGCTCCTTCCGGAGACCGTGGCGCCTCTTGAGGCAATGAGACCTCCTGAGACTGGCCATGTGGAAGAGGGGCCTCTTCCGCCTCTAGTGCGCCCCTCTGCGGCGGCTGATCCTCCTCAGCCGCGGTGGCGGTTTCTGTAGGCCTTCCTTGTCCCTGTTCTGCCTTGTCCCGGGCTGCTGCCATGGTTTTGATTCAGCGCTCCTCTCTGACTGCCACCAAGGCTGCGCTGGCGGAGTAGGGAGTGGTGGCGAGGTAAAGCACCAGGGGCTCCTGAGGGCGCGGAGCCACCATGACCGGTGGGCTGGTCAGGTATCTCTTGAGATCCTGGAATGCCTCCTCGGCCTCTTCAGTCCACTCGAAGGGCCGCTTCTTCTTCATTAGCTGGAAGAAGGGCAGGGCTCGCTCTCCCAACTTGGAGATGAAGCGCCCTAGCGCGGTCACGTGCCCCGTGAGCTTCTGCATTTCTCTGAGGGTCTTTGGCGGGCTCATGTCTTCCACCGCCTTGACCTTCTCTGGGTTAGCCTCGATGCCTCGGTGGGACACGAGGAAACCCAAGAACTTGCCCGAGGGGACTCTGAACACACACTTCTCTGGGTTGAGCCGTAGGTTCACTGCGTTGAGGCTCGCGAAGGTTTCCTCCAAGTCTTGTATCAAGGTCCCGGCCTCCCGAGACTTTACCACAATGTCATCGACGTAAGCTTCAACATTCTTCCCAAGCTACGGGCCCAAGGTGATGTGCATCAGCCACTGAAAGGTCACAACTGCGTTATGCAGCCCGAAGGGCATGCACGTGTAGCAGTATACCCCACACGGGGTTAGGAAGGCTGTCTTCTCGATGTCTTCTACCGCCATCTTGATCTGGTGATACCCAGAGAAGGCATCCAGGAAGCATAGCAGGTCGCATCCCGCAGTGGAATCGATGATCTGGTCGATGCGGGGGAGCGGGAATGGATCTTGCGGGCATGCTTTGTTGAGGTTGGTGATATCGACACACATACGCTCCTTCCCTCCATTCTTTGGCACAACGACAGGGTTGGCCAACCAATCTGGGTATCGGACCTCGCGGATGACCCCAGCGGTCTCTAATTTGCGGGCCTCTTGGACGATGAAGGCCTGCTTTTCTGTGGACTGCCGCCTGGCCTTCTGCTTCACAGGGCGCATGTTTGGGCACACGTTGAGGTGATGCTCGATTACGCTCCTGGGGATCCCTGCCAACTGATCAGGTTCCCAAGCGAATACCTTCTTGTTTGCGCGTAGGAACCCGATCAGGGCCTCCTCCTGCCCAGGCTCGAGGTTGGAGCCTATGGTGAAAGTGGCACTGGAGGACCCGTCCTCGTCGACAGGTATCTGCTTGGTTTCTGCCTTGTCCTGGGTGAACAACTGTTTCTTCTTGGCGGGCGCAGCCCCCTTGGGCTCGGGGGTCCCTGAGTTGGCGGGCTGTGCCGACGCCGCCGTCTTGAAGGCGAGCTTGAGCGCCCGGAGCGCGTCCCCGGTGTCTCCCTGCATAGTGAGGACACCGCTGCTCCCGGGCATCTTCATGATGTTGTACCACGGGTGCGTCGCGGCCATGAATCGGGCCAGCGCTGGGTAGCCGAGGATGGCGTTGTAGGGGAGGCCGATGGGGGCGATGTCGAAGTCACCCAGCTCCGTGAGGAAGTTGTCGTAGGTGCTGAAGGTCACTGGGAGCCGGATCTGCCCCAAGCAACTGGACGACTTGCCCCCAATGCCTGAGAAGGGCCAGCTGGCTTGCAACTGTTCCAGGGGTATGCGGAGGAGGTTGAAGGCCTCGACCGAGAGCACGCTGAGGCCCGCGTCGCCATCAACGAGGGTTCTGGTGACGGCCACCTGGCAGATGGTGGGGGTGCACAACATGGGGAGCGCGCTCGAGCAGGCCGAGTTCGAGCGGTGGCCTCCGAGCTGAAGGTCAGGCCGGTCTAGGGCGCCACCTGATCCAGGGGAGCCCTCTGCCGCGTGGAAGCGGCGCTGACCCGGCGGACGAACGGCTTGACATGGTGACTTGTGGGCGGCGCCTGCGAGCCGCCCAGGAGGGCCGCGACGACTGGGGGTGTTGGTGTAGCACGATGGGACGGCGCAGGAGAGCCCCCTGCGGCGCGGACGAGCTCGGGGGCGGCCCGGCGCTCCGCGCGGGCTCGACGAGCGTCAGACATGAGCGCGATGGTCGGAGGAGAACGGAGCAGTGGAAGGCGAATTCCAGCGCACCCCTGCCTGGCGCGCCAAATGTCGGATTTCGGGTTCCCGCAGACCCTTAAGGTTCGAACTCTGGGGTGCATGCGGAGATTACGCCTTCTACCGTACCGTCTCGCAAAGATCTATACTACTGAAAGAACTGCACAAGAGAGACAGGGTTTATACTGGTTCGGGCCACCGTTGTGGTGTAATACCCTACTCCAGTGTGTGGTGGGTGGATTGCCTCTTGGTGCTGATGATGATGAACAATACAAGGAAGAACAGCCCCGCGAGGGTCTGTTCTTGGCTGGGGCGATGAACTGCTGGGAGGGGTTCAGCCACCTTTCTCTCTCTCTCTCTCTATGCTTCCAACCTCTCTATCGAGCCTCCCCTTCCTCTCTTTTCGACCCCCTTGTTATGTGGGTGGCTGGTCCTATTTATAGAGGCCCTGGTCCTCTTCCCAAATATCGAGCGGGAAGGGAGCCAACATTGGTGGGCTAATTTGAAGGGGGACAACAAGTATCAGCTATCCTGACAAAAGTAGTCTTCGCATGCGCAAAGCTCTGGTGATGACGCCGTCTTGGGCTCCATGGTGACCTCTGTCTCGTAGTCCTCCTGGTCTTGGTCTCGTTGCACCAAAAGGGCAACCTTTGCCTGATGTCTCGGTACTCCGCGGCTGCGCTTGCCCCCTTTGCACCAAAGAGGAAAGGAGGACGTTGCGCGGGCTGGCACCCGCCTGGCGCCCTGAGTCGTCATGGCTTGCGTCACGGGCACCTCGCGAGGTACCCCACCTTGATTTCTCTGCCTCCTCGCGAGCCAGCCTGACAAGGCCATGCCTGAGGAAGCTCCACGTCGTCCGCCCTGCGAGGCTTGGCCCCTTGCGAGGGTCTTGAGTCTTGTGTTGATGAAGATGGGCCGTGCTGGGCCCCCTTTGAGCCATGCCGCAGGCCGCAGGCAGGCAAGTCTGGGGACCCCCGTTCCCAGAACGCCGACAAAGATACTATCTCTCATTTGTTACGAAGTTATTTCTGAGAGTTTGCTTTTTTGACCAGGACTGACTAGCAAAGGAGAATTTGATTCGATGTTCGGCCCCCCTCCCTAAGGGTTTGGACAATCCGGTATTGGAAAAGAGGCTCCAGGTCGCACCTTGCCGGAGCCCTTGAAGGAAGATACTGGGGAGGATAATGCGGGCGGACACGGGCCCCCAATGCTGCCCATTCTAACCGAGGGAGAGAGCGTCTCCATGAAGCAAGACGACTGAAGGAGGAAAAGGACTGCGCCCGGGGATTCGGAAGCCGAAGCTTCCAAACGGGAGAAGAAGTCTCCCACAGAGGGTCCTACCTTGGGGGGTGCCTTTGCCGCACAAAGTCCGCGGGGGGATCGATTCTCCAACGAGTCGTAATTGACCCGTAATACTTTAATAGTACAGGTATGCTGTCTTTTTCTTCTGAGAAAATAACCACCGCATATATCTTTGCAGTTCGGGCCTTAGCCCCTATCAAATGAGCTCGTCTTCGGGGGATCTTCTTCCAGAGATGATGGAGAGAAAAACGCCTCCTCCGGACTCCTCCGCTCCGGAAGCGGGCGACCCCGAAGTGTCGTCGCGGAGGGCCTCTTCGAGTCCGGCGAGGCCAGCAGATAATCCTATTGACGCCCAAAGCCCCAGTGTCCGGCTCCCGAAGAGAGCGAACAAAAGAGTCCGGCTCCGTCTGGTGAGGCGAGCGGCCATCTCAGATGAACACCATGTGCTGATGAATACGGTGATCAAGAGAATCTCGTCCGCCGAAAGCGGATTGCATGAAGATTTTATGAGTCTACTGACAGGCTTTGAGGTACGTAAAATAATGTATGATAGTCCTGCACATGCTAGGTGTGCCCTGTGTAGATAGTAGCCCCTAAGACTCTGGTTGTCGTCGAAAACGACGACGAACAGAAGATCATATTCCCAGGTAATAACCATACTGCCTCGATGTGCAGGTGATGGAAGCTCCGGTGGCTAGCCGGACTAGCGAGTTTTCCCATTTAAAATAGCAGTTGGATGTGGCGGACGCCGACATCGAGCTTGTTGACAAAAGGCTTGACGAGGCACAGGGTAAGTGTCATTATCTGGTAAACGCCACATAGTAAGAGCAGCATGATGCCAGTATCTTTAATATGTTGTGACTACAGATGGAGCTGCCACTGTTGAAGCCTTGCGGGCAGAACTTGCCCGAGCCAAGGAACAAGCGAGGTTTGGTGATGCGGCTGCTTTGAAGGCGGCCGAAGAGTTGAAAGCCGAGAAGGCCGCGCATGGCGAGAGCCGAGATAAGATGGCCAAGATGGCCATAGAATTAAAAGCCGCCGCCGACCGTTGCCGGGTTATTGAAAAGGAAAACCTAGCGAAGGCATCAGACCTTGAGAAGGCTGCTGCGACGAGAAAAGACATCCTCTCTGCTATGAGGGCAAAGAAGGAGGAGCTGCGGGAAGCCGGGGATATTGTAGCTGGGAAATCCTTTATGTTGCGGAGGAACTCTGCTATGAGGGCAAAGAAGGAGGAGCTGCGGGAAGCCGGGGATATTGTAGCTGGGAAATCCTTTATGTTGCGGAGGAAGTTCGGAGATCCACGGTATGCCTCTCTAGATCGCCTGTGGAGTTCGGAGGATGTGTATATGGATTTGGCGGGGCGTTGCCGATGCGGCCAAGTACTTCCAGGGTCAGACGGACCGTGAAGTTGACCAGCTGTTTTGGACAGAATTCCATTCTCCCGAGCGTTCGCTTTCATTGACTGACCAGTTAGCCGAATGGGCCAAACTGAATAGGTTGTATGGCCGGAAAGGCCAAAACCAAACAGCTATTTCAGCTTGGTGCAGCAGCTCCTTGACGTGGTGCCGCGCATTAATGCGATGAAGAGGTCCGCGTGCATACAGGGCTCATGGATGGCCTTTGTCCGTGTTAAAGCATACTGGGCAGAGATGGATGCTACCACTGTTGCAGCGCGGGATTCGGCCATAGGTCGAACGGCTGCTGAGCACTACTTTGAAGAAGTTCTTGAGGGTGCTCGTTTGATAGAGACCCAGTGCTCAAAAAGATATTATGTTTGAGTGATATGTAATCTCATTTGTAAGCGAAATGCTTTTATAAATTTTATAAGGCTATTTTTATACTTTTTCCTGAAAGTAATATGATGCCTCCTGGGCGCCGTTTATGTATACATGTATAACCTGTATAACCTGAAAAAACACGCGTTCACACTTAATGTGGTCCTATTAAAGGAGGTGATAGCGGAGCGAGCGAGGCACTTTAGCACTTAGCCATAGGAGTTTGACAGTGGGGCTACTAGATAGCCCCTGGTGGCTCCGCACTCTCCTATCCCGGGGTGCGTACATGCCTGGCCGAAATGGCCCTTCGTTAAGGCGGAGAATTCTAACATTCCAACAGGTCATCGAGTGGTTGACCAGTCTCACGCTATATCATGACAGTAAGTTTTCGGCTTTCTCTACTGAGGTGCTCGTCCGGAAGAACCAGGGCACAATTGCAGTAGTTCTCCTGGTGCTACCTTAGCCAGTAAAGCGGAACGTAAGGCACCAAAACACAGGAGCCGGGAAAACCCAACATTTGACCAAAGACAATGATTCGGAGTTGATGCATATAGGGCCAAACTCGTGACGCCGAACACTCCCTAAGGTGTTCGGTCTTTGTGGTATAAACCGGGCCTAAATAATGGCCTTTGTAAGAAGCCCCTTGTGTCCAGGTACGTGCATTGTTCTGGCATGGCCACATGCCAAGACGTCAGCATCCTTCTCAATGGTGGATATGTATCAACAAGAGACAGTAAAAAAGGTTTACGCAAGGTCTTAATCTAAAAAGAATCCTTGGATCGGGTCCCTGCTGCACGTCTGCGCCTGTGTCTCTGTTGCGCCGTATCCTGGATGGGTGTAGCACGATGATCGTGTGTAAAAGAGAGGAATTTAGGTGAAAAAGTTGTCATGCAAAAAGATAGTTTCTAAAGAAACCATGTATAACTCAAGATGAGAAGAAATTGCCACTTGTTTGCGCGCGTTGAGCCCCTTGTATTGACAAATGTGGGTGTGACCATTTATTCGGTATAAGTAGCGGCACCGGACTTGATTAGTTGCGTCTGAGGTCTTGACGACCTATTGGATGCTTTCGCTGGTGGGCGCCGTTTAGTGTGCGGCTGCCAAGGCAGCGCACTCTCTTCGGCGCGCAGAGATCGCTTGATATTTCCGTTCACTGAAATGATGCCATGTGGACCGGGCATCTTGAGTGTGAGGGAGGCGTAGTGTGGTATTGCATTAAAGCGAGCGAAAGCTTCGCTCCGAGCAGTGCTTGATAGCCACTTTGGAACGGAGCGATGTGGAAGGTTAAATGGTCGCGACGGAAGTTATCGGGGGAGCCGAATATAACTTGTAGTAGGAGGGAGCCCGTATAACGATCCCCTGGGCCTAGCGTTACTCCTTTAAAGGTAGTATTGCTATGGCTAATTTTTGTTGGGTCTAACCCCATCCCGCGGATTGTATCCTGATATATTAGGTTTAGATTGCTGCCACCGTCCATCAAGACTCGTGTGAAGTGATATTCGCCAATTACTGGGTCTAATACCAGGGCAGCCCATCCTGCGCCTCGGATACTTGCTGAGTAATCGTGATGGTCGAAAGTGATCGGTTGAGACGACCAGTGGCAAGACTTCACGGTGACAGGCACTTGGGTATATTTTCCTGGGAGTGCCGCGTTATTTTTTCCCTTGATCACATGTAACACGTTTACTATTTTGACTTCTGGTGGAAATTTCTTTTGTTCCCCAGTGTCTTGCTTGGGAGGCTCATCCACGTCTTCACCTGGTGTATCCTCCCCCTTGTGTATGGCGTTGAGCTTGCCGGACTGCTTGAAGACCCAACATTCTCTGTGGGTATGATTAGCAGGTTTACCAGGGGAACTATGGATCTGACATACTTGGTCCAGAATTTTGTTGAGGCTGGACAGTTCATCCCTGGTGCCTTTAGAGGGCGGATTTTGCTGTCCTGGCCAAGAGCTTCTGAATCCGGCGTTTACTGCCGTGCCCTTCATGCTGTCTTCTTTATTTTGGCGTTTGTTATTGCTGTTGCGCCGCGATTTCCCGTTTCCATCTCTAACTTCAGATGTACTGGGGTCGCTGGTGCTGCATCTGGCTAGCCAGCTATCCTCACCCGTGCAAAAGCGGGTCATGAGGTTTGTTAATCTGGCCATCGTTCTTGGCTTATTTTGGCCGAGGTGTCTGGCGAGCCATTCATCACGGACGCTATGCTTGAAAGCTGCCAAAGCTTCGGCGTCCGGATAGTCAACAATCTGGTTCTTTTTAGTAAGAAACCTGTTCCACAGCTTTTGGGCTGACTCTCTGGGCTGTTGAGTTATATGACTCAAATCGTCCGCATCCAGAGGTCGGACATAAGTCCCTTGAAAATTTGCCCGAAAGGCGTCTTTGAGCTCGTTCCCAACTTCAATGGAGCTTTCGGGGAGGCCTTTAAGCCAGTGACGAGCTGGCCCTTTGAGCTTGAGGGGTAAGTACTTGATGGCGTGGAGATCATCTCCGCGTCTTTGAGCTCGTCCCAACTTCCAATGGAGCTTTCGGGGAGGCCTTTAAGCCAGTGACGAGCTGGCCCTTTGAGCTTGAGGGGTAAGTACTTGATGGCGTGGAGATCATCTCCTCGAGCCATATGGATATGAAGGATGTTGTCCTCAATCCAGACCCCAGGGTCTGTTGTTCCATCGTATGTCTCTATGTTTACGGGTTTGACTCCCTCTGGAAATTCATGGTCCAGCACCTCATCGGTGAAACATAGGCGGTGTGCGGCACCCCTGTAGCTGGGCGTACCGCGTTGTTTGGATGTTTGTTGTGTTGCATTGTATGCTGGGGCGCGCTTGCGTGGTCCATAGATGGATCTTGTTGCGCCTTCCTTTGGGTGCGAACCATCGCATGGGTCGCGTGTTGTATTGTGAGTGGCGTTGTATGCCGCTCTGTGTTGGTAGAGGGTCGTCTATCCGGCCGGGTGGCTGCTTTGGTATTTGGTTGTGGGGGGTCTGAGGCCTCCTCATCGAATTCAGGTAGCAGCTTCCGCTTTGGGTAGCTCTTGGAGGGGCGATTGTCGCCGTACCTCGCTGCTATGTTGAGTATTTTACTCCATCTGATTTGGAGTGTGTCTTGTGCAGCCTTGAGCCTTTGCTTTTGCTTTTTAAGACTCCTTGCGGTGGCAAAAAGCCTTTTACGGACATTCTGTTGCTCTGGGTGCCTGTCCGGCATTAGATCGTCCGGATCATTATACGTGATAGAATTTGTTTGTTCGGTTTGATTATCCGGATTGCCGTTGTACGGCAGTGGTTCGCCCTGCTCCAGCGCTGGGTCTGTGTGATCGTTATTTCTGTCGAGGAGGGATTTGGGGCGGCGCTTGCGTCGCCGCTTTGACTGCTTCTCGAGGGAACAAGCCTTCGGTGCGTCCTTCCGCTCCTCGTCGTCATCTTTTGGTGCGTCCACCATGTATACGTCATATGACGAGGTGGCTTTCCCGGGCCCAATAGGCGCTGGTTCTTCATCGTCTCCTGCATCGGTGTCCATACCGTCGATGTCTTCGGAGTCGAAGTCGAGCATGTCGGTTAAATCGTCGACAGCGGCTACAAAGTGGGTGGTGGGTGGGATTTGAATTTCTTCATCGTCTGTATCCCCACCTTGCTGACCGTAGTCCGGCCAGGGCTCTCCTGATAAAGAGAGAGACTTCGGTGTCTTCAGAATATCGCCGAAAGGCGAGTGCTGAAAGATGTCCGTGGTAGTAAACTTCATGATCGGCGCCCAATCGGATTTGATCGGCAGGGGCGCGGCGGGTTCGGAGTCCGGAGAGGAGTCCGGCTCCTTGGAGTCACGAGTCTCGCGGAGTGCGGGGCTGGTGTTCGGCTCGATCACCGTTGGGATCGCAGCCCCCGAGGCGGCGTCCAACCACCCATCCTCGATCGGCGCAGTTGGCTCCGAATTAAGGGTCAAAGCCGATGCGGGTGCGGCCTCCAGGGCACTGTTCGACGGCAGAGCTAGATCATGCTCGTCGTGACAGTGCGGCGCGCTTGGCAGTGGCTCAAATCCGTCGAAGATCAAGTCCCCGTGGACGTCAGCCGTGTAGTTTAAACTTCCAAATCTGACCTGACGGCCAGGGGCATAGCTTTCGATCTGCTCCAGATGGCCAAGTGAATTGGCCCACAGTGCGAAGCCGCCGAAGACGAAGATCTGTCCGGGGAGTAAGGTCTCACCCCGGACTGCATCACTATTGATGATCGTAGGAGCCATCAAGCCTAACGGCGACGACACAGAGGAATTCTCAATGAAAGCACCAATGTCGGTGTCAAAACCGGCGGATCTCGGGTAGGGGGTCCCGAACTGTGCGTCTAGGCCGGATGGTAACTGGAGACAAGGGACACGAAGCTTAACCCAGGTTCGGGCCCTCTTGATGGAGGTAAAACCCTACATCCTGCTTGATTAATATTTATGATATGGGTAGTACAAGAGTAGATCTACCACGAGATCGGAGAGGCTAAACCCTAGAAGCTAGCCTATGGTATGATTGTTGTTCTATATGTTGTCCTACGGACTAAAACCCTCTGGTTTATATAGACACCGGAGAGGGTTAGGGTTACACAAAGTCGGTTACAATGGTAGGAGATCTACATATCCGTATCGCCAAGCTTGCCTTCCACGCCAAGGAAAGTCCCTTCCGGACACGGGACAAAGTCTTCAATCTTGTATATTCACAGTCCAGGAGTCCAACTGAAGGTATAGTCCGGCCATCCGGACACCCCCTAATCCAGGACTCCCTCACCCGCTATATGGGCTCAATCACACTAGAGGTTGTCTTCGGATCCCCAGACAACTTCCGAAGCGAAGAGTTGATCGGCCACCCTATGCAGCTCAACCAACTGTTTTAGCTGGTCGCTGAAGGGCACCGGATGTTCTGGCACAAGGTATTGCGACCATAACAGCTTCTCTGTTGAGCTCCCCTCTTCGGCCCGAAAGAATTCCGCAGCGTCAGAAACACTGCGCAGCAACTCCGCAAACGCCCCTAGAGAACTCCAAATCCGGGTCAGTAAGAGATATCTCTTGCTCACATACTTGCTTTGCATAATAAAAGCCTTACTCGCCGCGATCTTCTTGGCCTCTTGGATTTCCCAGAGGACTCCTTGGGCTTCGGCCCGGGCCTCTTATGCGCTTTGGCAGGCCTTAGTGAGTTCGGACTCTTGGTCCGCATTTTGGTGCTCCAAGGACTTGCATTTCTTCACGACGCCCTGGAGCTCTAGCTAGACCTCACCAACCCTGGCCTCATGCTTTTCTCGGGCACCTTTTTTCCTTTACAGCTATCTCCTCGGCCACGGCCAGCGCCTTCTTGAGGGCCTTCACCTTGGTCGCCACCCCTATGAAAATATCACGGCACTGCGGTCAGCGCAAAAGCATTCATACTTTCCGGACATGCATAAAATGATTGAATACCTTGATTGTCCTCCAGCTGCTTTTTCGCACGACTGAGATCTTCCTCGGTCTGCTCCAGCCTACGCTTTAGTCCGGAGACTTCGGCAGCATGAGAAGTCGCGGCTAGCAGCGACGCCTGCTTATTCACATAGACATACTTGGTTAGTCTCCTGCGAAAAACTATTTGATCCTCTGTTCGGCTCTTCTTTCCGAACCCCGGACAGAGTCTCAGGGGCTACTGTCTATACTGTGAATTTCTTTTCATAAATTGCATTGCTTACCTCAAAGCCTGTTAAAAGGCTTGTGGAGGCTTCGTCCAGCCCGCTCTTCGCGGACTGAATCTTCTCAATCACCGCACCCATGAGGGTGCGGTGTTCCTCAACGATGGAAGCGCTTCGCAGCGCTTCTAGTAGAGTATCTGGCGCCTCTGGTTGGACAGAGGTCACCAGCGGAATGGGCACACCTCCTTCCGATGAAGGAGGCTGCTTGCCGGATTTTGGAGCCGTATAGGTCTCTGGGACCGTATTCAGTTGGGGGCCGAATTGGACATGACCCTCATCGCCAGTCTCCATGGGGATCTACTCCCCCATGTGTCCGGCGGCCGAGGTCTCGCCCTCTGGCGGCATCCTGACGTCCTCCCGTGTCTCTCCCTGGTCGGGGATCCTTCGGGACAACACCTCGGTGTCGTCCATGGCCCTGGGAGAGGAGGCCGTTGGAAGGGACCCGCTGTCCAACACCTTCGGGTCCAGCGAGTTCCCCAAAGACGAGGATCGCTCAAGGGCGGAACGAGCCGGACTGCAAGTGCATGATTCGACATGTTAAAATTATGAAGTAAAGAGTCGTTTATATGAATGCGTTAGGGTCTTCGGATACTCACGATACAGCCAGGGGCTTATCTCGAGGGCGTTGTTCTGGGCTGCTATCGACGTCCCATGCGGAACTATCCGCGAGGGAAGCCTTTCCCTTCTTGGACGCCTCTGCTTCCAGATTTGTGGAGGCCTCCCTCTTCTTCCCCCCCTCGGGGAGGGGGAAGTTGCTTTCTTCTTCCTCTTCCTCCTCCTCGCCGTCTTCGGCGGCAGAGTGAGTTTCGACGTCTTCGGACGCCACATCTGAAGTACCCATGGGACGGAGGCCACCTCTGGTCCCCTTGGCCTTCTACATGGCCTTCTTATCATGCGCCTTGTAGGGTGCCAGAACCAGCATCTTCGTCAGAAGCGGGATGGCTGGTTCCTCGGGCAACAAAGCCGGACACTGAATCCGCTCTGCCTTCTTCGTCCAACCCTGAAAAAAACAAATAGGGAAATTCGGACACCCTCCTTGAGTAAGCAAGTACGGGATACACCTTGGAACATGGAAAACTTACCGAACTGGCGGGATGGGCCAGGTCATGCCCACGGTCCTCGTTCGTCTTCGGCCATGTCTCGTTGGCCTTGAAGAGCACCTTCCAGATATCTTAGTGCGTAGTTCCAAATAACTGTTGCAAGGTCTTGTGCTCGGCTGGATCAAACTCCCATAGGTGGCAAGCCCGACTCTGGCACGGAAGGATTGGGCGAACTTCTGAATCACATCGACAAGCTTGATGTTCTTGTCCATCATGCTTCGGATGCGCGTCTGGAGTGCTGTCAGCTTGTCTGATGAAGAACAATCCAAGCCCTTCTCTTGCCAGGAGGTAAGGCGCATTAGGGCCCTGGATTTGAATTCGGGAGCCGCGGCCCAGGTAGTGTCGCGGGGCTCTGTGACGTAGAACCATAAGTTCTGCCACCCGCTGACGGTCTCCACGAAGGTGCCTTTGGGCCATGGGACGTTGGACATTTTTCTCACCATGGCGCCTCCACACTTTGCATGTTCGCCACCCACCACCTTCGGATTCAAATTGAAGGTCTTCAGCCCCAACCCGAAGTGGGGTGGGATGCGGACGAAGGCCTCACACACGACGATGAATGCCGAGATGGTGAGGAAGGAATTTGGGGCCAGATCATGGGAATCTAGTCCATAGTAGAACATGAGCCCACGGACAAAGGGGTGGAGTGGAAATCCCAGCCCACGGATGAAGTGGGGGATGAAAATTACCCTCTCATGGGGATTCGGGGTAGGGACGATCTGTCCCTCAGTCGGAAGCCGATGGGAGACCTCCTTGGCCAAATATCCGTCCTCCCGAAGCTGGGTGATGTCCTTCTCCTTGACGGTGGAGGCCATCCACTTGCCCTGCGCTCCGGATATGGTTGGAGTGCTTTCTTGAGGCAGAAAAGATGAGAACTTGGGCACTGGAGCTCGAGAGTGGGTAGGCAGAAAGAGAGAAGGCGTGGGTGAAAGAGGTGAATCCTTATCTCTTTATAAAGGCAATGAATATCAAGCGCCTCCCCACTCGCCATAAAACTCGCCTATTCCCCAGGGGCCGTGCAGGCGGCACGGTTGGATTACCCATACCCGTATTGATGAGAATCCCACAATAAGCGGACACGATCTCTGCTTTGACAAGACGTGCCAATATAGACGCATATCAAAATATGAAGTGGTAGGTCGAAAAACGGTTCGAAATAATAACTAGGCAGGAACGTGATATCATGTTACAAAAAGTTGTCAGCAGATTGGACCCGTGAAATATTATACTCTCCGCGGTTGTGTGTGGTACTGGTTTTGCAGATCCAGACATGTTTGTTGTTCGAAGATTGTGTTGGAGTATTCGGAGGAGGAACCCGCCTTGCAATGCCGAAGACAATCTACGCGCCGGACACCTCGTCATTGAAGCCTGGTTTAGGGGCTACTGAGGGAGTCCTGGACTAAGGGGTCCTCGGGTGTCCGGCCTAATGGACATGGGCCGGACTGATGGGCTATGAAGATACAAGACCGAAGACTCTCACCCGTGTCTGAATGGGACTCTCCTTGGCGTGGATGGCAAGTTTGGTGTTCGGATATGAAGATTCCTTTCTCTGTAACCGACTTTGTATAACCCTAGTCCCCTCCGGTGTCTATATAAACTGGAGGGTTTAGTCCATAGAGACGATCACAATCATATAGGCTAGACTTCTAGGGTTTTAGCCATTACGATCTCGAGGTAGATCAACTCTTGTAATACTCATATTCATCAAGATCAATCAAGCAGGAAGTAGGGTATTACCTCCATAGTGAGGGCCCGAACCTGGGTAAACATCATGTCCCCTGTCTCCTGTTACCATCAACCTTATACGCACAGTTCGGGACCCCCTACCCGAGATCCACCGGTTTTGACACCGACAGCGCCGCCATGGCTGATGACAAGCACCTCCGTGATGGTGCTGCCGCTGCTCTCCGCGCGAGGGAGCGGGTCGTCGATGACCACCACATTGGTGGGGAAGGAGTCGAAGGAAGCCGTGTCGGTGTCGACAAGCAGTGCGTCGGCGCGAACGCCATCACGCGTGCCGGGCTGGCTGCACTCGCTAGGGAGGAAAAGTGTTCCCGTGTAGAACAGATCTCCGGACGACGGTGCACGTAGCCTCACGGTGGGCGCCAAATGTCGGGGGTGTCATGCGACATATTCCAAAGGATGGCTTATCATGGTGGGGGAGAGTAAAACGTTGCCGGTGGATGGAAACGTAATAAGGCATAGATAGGTACGCCGACGCATCTTACCCAGGGTCGGGGCTCTCCTAGGAGATAACACCCCTAGTCCTGCTCTGCGGGGTCTCCGCATGATCACTATCTCAACAAGTAGCTACAAGATTGCTCCTTGAGCTGTATGGCTAGAGGAGGAAGAAGGGCAAGGATAGCTATACTACTCTCTCTGTATGTGTGTGTGTGTTCTCTAAGAGGCTGAACCCTTTGCATAGGTGCCCTGGGGGTTTATATAGGCCTACCCCCAGGGGTAAAATGGTAATCCGGCTGGGCATAGGACCCAGTCATAAGTGTCTCTGGTGGCCGGCTTCTCCGCCGGCTGCTGGGGCCCACCGCCTGATGGGTCCCACTAGCTGTCTTGTACTTAGCCGACAGGCCGCACCCGCCGCCGGCGGGTCCTGCCAACTGCTTAGTACTGTGGCAACGCCACTGATGACGTGTGCTTTGTCGGGGGGAGCATGGCTAGAGTGCCGCCGCCTGGCGGGTGTTTACTGTAGCCATTCCCCGTCTCTTCTGATTAATGGCGCAGACTTCAAGGGAAGGGGAGGGACGGCTGCTGGGAGTCGGCCTCCCCCACGCCGACTGGTCTGGGCCTACCGCCTTCTAGCTTCTCACAAACGGGTAGGGCCCACCGCCTGTATGCCGTACCGACAGCCCGTAGTGAGAGTATGGCTCCTCCTGCTGTGGATGATGTCATGGGCCGCATGGCAACATTGCCGCGCCGGGCGGGGGATGTCCGCCCAATACATAGCACTATGGCCATGCTCAACCCTGGATTCGGGGGTGGCAGGCCACACTCTAGCCACGCCATGTCTCCTCATAGTAATGAGGTGCAAACTTTGAGGGAGAGATGGGGTCCGACTGCCAGGAGCCGGCCTCCCTAGAGGCCGCCTGGTACAAGTCGGCCCACCTCATGGCCGTCCTCTCGGCCCCGCCGCCATCTATCAACCGGCCGCTTGGACCAGCCGGCCCAAAGAAGGCAGCTATTCACCTTTGGGTGTTCGAGGGGCGCATCCGGCCCTGATGTCTTGAAATATCAGGGGGAGCGGATGAGGCTACCCATGGTCATTTACTCCGACATGGAGCGCAGCCACCCTGACATCAGCTCCAAGCGCCCCGCCACCAAGTGACGGTCCACGCCTTGAAGGTCACTACGAAGCTGGGTCAATGCGAGAAGGACGTCCTCCAGGGTGTCAAGCAAAGCATAGAAATCGCGGCCCGACGATGCAACAGAGATGGGGAGAGATGACATCGGCACCAGGTTCTGCAGGTCCGCGGTGGGAAAAGGAGCCGGGGGCTCTTGAGCCTTCGCAACCACGGTAGGAGAGCTGGGGGCGAAGATCTCGGGAGCCAGCTCGGCTACGGAGGTCATTTTTCCCTTGGATCGGTCCTCCGGACCTCGCTAGGAGGACCGGGCCGGAGAAGCACAAGCGCCATTGTTGCCCTTTCGTGCCAGAGGAGGTGCGGCCGCTCCCTCCCTCTTCTTCTTCGCCGCCAGCGTCAGCCTGACGGTGCAAGGGAAGAACGTTAAGAAGTAGTGACAGAAGCAGAAGAAAAATCAGGGAAACTTGCTTACTAGTCCACGGCAGCGTAGTCCCTTGGCCTCTTCAGAAGCACGGAGCCCGGAGGCTTCGCAGCCTGGGCGCCAGCATGCGAATCCCAGGGACAGATGAGGCTGTGGCAGCCGACCCTGCGGCAGCCCAGGTCGACGTCAGGACAGGGGCGCTACCTCAGGAGACTAGCGCCGACCTGCTCTTCGTCGGAACCCCAGCCGGCGAATTTCTCGAGGGAGTGCCCCTGGACCTCGAGGTGACTCCAGCGGGGGGCAGGGACTCCCTTACCGGATGGTCGCCAGTCTCGTCATCATCAGGAAGGGCGCGGAGGAGATCCGCCATGAAAGGAGAAGTCTCTCCCTCCCCCTCTCGGGTCGCCTCCGAGTTGGGCCTCTCCTCCTCGCCGGAATCACCAGAAGACACCAATACCGGAGCCGCCACCACTGGGGCCTCGGTAGGCGCCGGCGGGACGAGCCCGTGCCCGTCGAAGACAGGCATGGCAGCGACCACCTCCGCCCCATCTGGGTGGCGATATAAGGGAATATGGGTGTCCGGGGGATACCCCTGGTCGTCCCCAACCAAAAGGTGGAGGGCCTTGCCCAGGTCCTCGTCTGGCAGGACATCCAGGCGTAGACGGAGGTCGTCCCCTTCACCCCAAGCTTCCATAAGGGGTGCGAGCGCGCTGGAGTGGGGCTATGCGCCGCGTCAGGAATTCCTTGACGATCATGGCTCCCATCAGCTTCTCAGCCCTCGGGTCGTCGGGCTTCAGGTCGGCAGTCATCTTCTCCAGCACCTGCTTTGCCGGGGGTGGGTGAGCTTCGTGCGGTGACACCGGTCCTGAGGAGAGGGCATCTCCGTCGGCAGCACCAGCTGAGGGTGAGTGCACCTGGCATCCATGAGGACCCACTTGCTCCTGAAGCCCTCGACCTTCTTCCCGGCCTTCAAGAGCGCGTTGGTCCTGTTAGCCGTGACAAGGTTGGCGCATCCCGAGCAATGGCCCTCCTTGATTTGGAGGTAGAAGAAGTGGCAAAGCAACACCACAGATGGCATCACTCCCACAAATGCCTCGCAGTAAAAGGCGAAAATCGATAAGGGGAGGACGTAGTTGCGATGAAGATGAAGGTCGTGCATCTTGTAGTGGCTGAGGACGACGTAGAAGAAGTCGAAAAAGGGGGGACCAGCCCTGCGACGATGCTATTCATGAAGAAGGGATAGAAGGTACCGCCTGAGGCCTCCGGCTCGATGGAACCAGCCCAGAGCACGGTCTTCCCCCTTCGTTGCTGCTTTCCGCCGTCATCAGGAGCATGGCGGCAAGGTTCTTCTCCGAGACATTGGACGCGCTCAAGGCCGACTCGTACCAAGAAGGCGAGGGGTCTGCCTTTGCTTTGCCGGACGCCATCAGTTGCAGGATTAGGGAGAAGTCCGTGCAGATCTGGAGTCTCTCAGGGCAAGAAGGAGAAGGGGATCTGGAGCAAGACGAAGGAAGATAATGAAGGCTGTGCAGCGCACAACAGCCTTTTGTCAGATGAGGACAGTTGTAGAGGCAGCGTGGGGAAGCGTAGACGCCCATGTCCTGTGAATGTCCATGCGGCGACCAAGGCCGCAGGCGGTTGGGGCCTGCGGTGCTCTGCACTTGCCCTTTCGCTTTGCCTCGAAGCCAAGTTCGAGCTTGCCTTGAGCCCAGGGGCTACTGTCGGCGTCCTGGGAATGGGGGTACCCAGACTTGCCTACCTGCAGCCCACGGCGTGGCTCCACCAGCGGCCTGGTATGGCCCATAGTCTGCAGCGACCAGTCAAGACCCTCGCGAGGCGGACGACGCCAAGACCTCCCTGGGGGAAGCCTCACTAAGCTGGCTCCCGAGGAGCGGAGATATCTATGCAATGGGCACCTCACGAGGTTCACGTGATGTGAGCCATGACGACCAAGGCCAGGCAAGCGCCAGCGGGCGCAATGTACTAGTTTCCTAGTTGGTGCTAAAGAGGCAGGCGTAGGCGAGGAGCCTCGGGGCATCAGGCAAAGGTTTCCTTATCGGAGCAACAAGACCAAGGCCAGCAGGACAGCAGGACGGAGGTCACCGCGGAGCTCACAACAGCGTTACCACCAGAGTCTTTGGCAGGCGAAGACCACCTTATGTTAGGATAGCTTGTACTAGTTGTCCCCCATCAAACTTGGCCGTTGTGGGATCCCTTCCCACCTAACATTTGGGAAGAGGTCCAGGGCCTCTATAAATAGGGCTAGCCACCACCATAGCAAGGGATGGATCATTTAAACCATCCTCAGACACACTAGCTCATCGAGCTCAAGAACACCTCTCCTCAGGAGGCAGTTCATCCATTGTACTAGTTCATCCCTAGCCCTCGAGGCAATCAACCACCACCACACTGGAGTAGGGTATTAAACCACAACGGTGGCCCAAACCAGTATAAATCCCTGTGTCTCGTGTTTCTTGGGTTCGTCGAGCTAGGCCTCGAGATCATGGTGCGGGTGAGCTAGAGAGAGAGAGAGAGGGAGGGTTCTTCGTGCGCACCCCAGTGTTCGAGCCTCAATGGTTTGTCGTTACCCACGAATCCGACAGATTGGAATGTCCTGGTCTCAACACATGAGTATGTGGTTTCTCTCAGAAAAAGGAGTAGTGGAAGGGTAGGAACATTCTGATGGCTCTCTCTTGAATAGAGAAGGGGGTGGAGGGGTATATACAGCCTTGACAAAAAATCTAACCGTTACACACATTTGACCAATTCGGTCAGACCAAATAGGTGGACTCGATGAGACTGATTGAGTTCATAATGTGAACGTTAGGATTCTCGGTGGGACCAACATGATCAGCTCGGTGAGACCGATGCGCTAGGGTTATGGCAAAACCTCATCTCAGTTTGACCGATTACATGAACTCGGTGAGATCGATTTCAGCAATGAGCAAACAGAGAGTTAGTCAGGGAAACTCGGTGGGACCGATCGCTCCTTTCGGTGATACTAGAACGTTACGAAAGGGAAGCAGACCATTTGCATTGCGAACTCAGTGGGACCAATCGCTCATTTTGATAAGACCCAAATGTTACGAAGGGAAACAAAGATTTTGCAATCCCGTCTCGATGAGACCGAAATCCCTCTCAGTGAGATTGAACTGATTAGGGTTTCTGGCTATGGCTATGTCAAAGAAACTCAGTGGCGCCGGATAGATCAAATCGGTGTGGCCGAGTTTGACTTTTAGGTTTAGGACATATTGGGATATGAGAAAGTGGTTGAGGTATTTGGAGCATATCACTAAGCATTTTTGAGCAAGTAGATCATTAAACAACACCTCATCCCCTTTTAATAGTATTGGCTTTTCCTATGGACTCAATGTGATCTTGGATCACTAAAATAGAAATGTAGAGTCTTGAGCTTTTGCCAATATTTTTCCTTAGCATTTTGAGGGGTCCACATCTCTAGTCCATGCCATGCCAATCATTGAACTTTCTGAAATATTCAACTTGAATGGATATTAGTTCAATGAGCTATATGTTGTTATGAATTACCAAAACTACCCGGGGATTAGTTGCACTTTCAATCTCCCCCTTTTTGGCAATTGATGACAACATATGGATCAAAGCTTCAACAAGTGATAATATGAATGAAATACAATGTCACTTTGAGAAGTATGTGATAAGCAAGAGCTCCCCCTAAATTTGTGCATTATTTAAAATTTGCTTTTGAATGCAAATGCACAATCGACCAGGATCATGGGTTACTCTTCCATGTCACATACATCTTGGTGGAGCGCTCAAAATGATAGAATATAAATAGCATGCA
This sequence comes from Triticum urartu, assembly GCF_003073215.2. Lineage (NCBI taxonomy): Eukaryota > Viridiplantae > Streptophyta > Magnoliopsida > Poales > Poaceae > Triticum > Triticum urartu. The sequence continues at coordinate 524,233,685 of NC_053023.1, forward strand.
CTCATCACCAAGGCAAACATGATTGATCATACATAAGTATTAAGATAACATCATTCAAGCACACATTTAAGCATAATATGATCAAACACATGACCATAAGAGTATCTCACACACAAGCACAAATATTGTAGCAAACCAATGAACAAAAGCAAGTAGCAAGAGAGGCAAACAAAAGGCAAAACACACTCTCTATCTTGAAGCCTATGATTTATACACCCCCCCCTTTGGCAGCAAGTTACCAAAAAGCTTGAAAATGCATAGTGCTATGTGGCACTCTAAGCACGATCTCCGGGAGCTCTGGTGTGTGAAGATGGCGTGGAGAGGACAACATCTGCAAAAGCTTCCGAGGATGTCTGAGGAACTAGAGGAGTTGCAACTAGAGGGGCAACTGGGGCAGTGGCTGCAGGTGCTGAAGTGGTAGCTCTCGTATCACTGACTGGCATAGCTATAAACCTATGTGCTCTAGGCACTCTCTGAAATGCCTCTGTGGTTGGCATGTCACTCCTGTCCTCAAAGTCTTCCTGAATCTTCTCAACTGAAGTTTGAATCTCTGTGACCTTGACATCTAGATTATGTAGCTTTGTCTCAAAGATCCTATCAAGGCTCTCTTGATTTTGAGTCAGGGTGGCTAGTCCTTTATCTATTCTCACTGTTGCCTCAAGTAGATAGCTGACCTGGTCCTGCTTGGTCTTGAGATTTACAGCTGAGACATCTGGCATGTTGGAAGTCTTTGCTGCCTTTGCTTTCTCTCACTTCTCCCGAGCCTCTACAAAAGTAGGATGTGAAGCATCCATGACAACAACATTGTCCTCAAAGTCTGGCCTCAGGAGAAGGTGCTCTCTATTAGATATGTGCTTGTTCCCATTTTGGAATGTGGGGGGCATATCCACATGACCTCTTCTGATCTGCACAGTCCTCTTGATCATTTCAACAATCAAGGTCATCACCTTAAACTTCTCTGGCACATCAAACATATGTAACAGGTTGATTGAGTGACCTCTGATCATCCTATCATCTCCTGATTTGGGCAACTGAGTATGCCTCAATATAGTGTTGATAGTGGGCAGCCCTTACAACAGATAGTAGATGGAGAAGAACTTGTGAGTCTCCAAAGCATCATCAGGTATTTCCTTCTACATATGTGACATGGAGTTGTGACCTTTCCTGGGCTTGGCATAGACATCTGTGGCATCTTCACCTTATGCAGGAGCATTTATCAACTTGGCCCACTCAGCAATGGAGGATTGGTACCTTGTACCTTCAGTCATCCAGACTATCTTGCCATCTGGGTAAAAATGTGCAGTTGAATAACATTGCATCACCATCTCATCATTCCATTTCAATAGCTTCTGACCAAGAAATGTATCAACTCCATTCATTATGAAGCTCCCATGAACTCCAGGGAAGTAGTCTTCATTGCCATCAATGAATTTCCAATCAACCCATCTCATGTCACTGACTATGGGCTTCTCGTCTAGAAGAACTTTCTCATAGAAGTTTTGCTGCTCCTTGGTGTGAAACCTGTAATCCACAGCAGTCCTTCTCCTCATAGCATATGAGTCCGTCTATCTCCACAGTCAGAGACCTACATCCTTTCTCACTTTCATGTTCTCTATAATTGGATGATTGTTATCATGATATGGAATTTTTGGTTTGACCTTCCTAAGCACTTGCTGCTCCTCATCCTCTTGAATTTCTGGCACTGGGGCCTTGTTCTTTGCAGTAGATGTAATATTTCTTGTTGATCTCTTAGGTGCTGTCGGCTTTGGAGATTGAGCTGATGTATTGGGAGTTGTCTTGGGCTTAGATGGTGCAGCCCCAGACTTGATAGCATCTCCCATCAGTTTCTGAGATTTTGGTGTAGGTGCAGCAGCTTCTTCCTCCTCTTCCTCATCATCCTCATCAGATTCCTTCACCATGGAAGGCTTCCCAATTACTCCAGCCAAGGTCTTCTTGACCCTTTACTTCCTTTTCTTGCCTCCAACAGCCTCTTCCTCTGTTGATTTGAAAGTTTCAAGAGTGGAGGCTCTGGATTTGTACATGGGCTTCCTCTGAGAAGGAGTCTTCTTCTTCATTCCAGGCTTGATGCCAGCAGCAATAACTTGCTCCTTATTGATCACTTTCTTCTTGGAAGTGACCTCCTCATCAACCACAAAATCTTCATCTTTAGATTTAGACTTTCTCTTCTTCCTCTGCCTAGTTGCAGCCTTAGGTAGATTGCTTAGGGTGCTTCTGCTACCCTCATAATAGCTATTGTTTGAGGGACTAGTGCCCTCACTGAGATTTTCATGCTCCTCTGACCTGTTCTGGCTGTCACTGTTGTCTGACATGGCAGACACTGACCCTGTGAATACATAGGTAGAGATAGAGTAGACGAGCATCACAAAGTAAAACTATTTTGGCAAAAATATTGACTCAAAAACTTAATTTTAGTTTTCTGCAGAAAGCATTTTGGAGCTACCGATATGACAGACTCGATGACACCGAAGCAACTTTAGAGTCTAAACATGTGAAATTGGTCAGACCGAGACGTAGTTCAGTGACTCTAAGATGCTAGGGTTTCACAGAGAAAGTGAACTTGGTCACACCGATTTGTACACTTCGGTCAGACTGAGTAGTACATGTGCAATGGCCTGGGCCAAATCAGTGAGACCGAATACTCCAAATCGGTCGGTCCGAGATGAGTTCGGCGGAAACCTAACTGTAAGTTTTTGCATCAAAACTAATCGAAAGGAAGTTTTAGTTGGATAGAAGGATCTCAATCGTGGCTAGATACATGGCATTATCCTTTGCGCAAGAATCAGAATTAAGGAATACACAAAGGGTTTGAGTTCATACCCTAACTTGGCGATGAACTCGCTACAACGACAACAACGGAGGAGATTCCCATTGATGGCGGCAGAGACCAGCGGCAGGAGGTCGCTGGCGACAACGATGACAATCCGAACACTAGGAGGGCGGCAGAGCTGGGCAGGCGCGGTTGGAGGTTTGAAGTGATTTCCAAATTTCAACCCGCGGATATATATACCCAGTCACTATCGGTGTGACCAAGTGGAATGACTCGGTGGCACTGAGATGCATAATCACAAGCGGTTACTACAACTCAGTGTGACCGAATTGTTCTAATTGGTTGCACCGATGTGAAAACCTAGATCCACCCAATGAGTTCGGTGAGACCGAAAGGAATGAATCGGTCGGACCGAGAACCATTGGAGGTTTTGGAAGTTTAAGCCCTTGATGGATTGGTGGCTTCGAGTGCTCCTCACCTGGAGGGTCCGAATTCGACTTGATCAAAATTTGTGATGTGGCATGAATAGAGTTTGAGACGAGAAAAGCATAGATAGCTAGAGGGAGTACTTAGGAATTCGTGTCCATCCATTTGGCAAAGAGAAAATCCAAACAATCAAAACAACAAATGGATGTCCTTGAATGGGAAAAAATATGCAACCAACATGCTCACACAATAAGATAAGAAATGAAATATGTGGCAAAGCATGCACAAACACTAGCATCTATCAAGCCTGTGCTTGCCCTTTAGCTGTGGTCTTGTGGTGGAAGATCATCTTGAGCTTGTGTTCCCTTGAAAAAAGAGGGATCATACTTCACTTTTTGAGGGACAAACTTCGTCTTGGGGTATTGATCATCTTCCCACTCAACTCCATTGGCATTGAACTTGCGTTCAAAACCAATACCTTGATTCTTCTGGTGCCTTCCTTGCTTGTGTACAATTTCCTCAAATTGCTTACTTCCGGCAAGGCTATTGTAGACACCTTTCTCTATGATTTCCTTCAATAAGCTATTTTCTTGCTCAAGTGTAACTTGGCTAAGAGAATCATTAGTGGAATCAAGAGTACTACTAGAAGCTACAACATTGGATTCAACATGATTATTGTTACTACTAGAAGAATAATCTTTGTTGCTCTTGTTGCTTGATTTTACTTGTGGCATGTAAGTAGACAAGAGTAAATGCTTGGCAATGTAAGAAGAACTTTTCTTACGAAGATCATCATTGACTGCTTTTAAGAACCCATGCTCTTGCTCTAGATTGAGCTTTTCAAAGCGTAGCTTCTCATGAGTCTTTAAAAGCTCTCGGTGATCCTCTAAGGTAGTTTCATGAGCTAACTTAAGAGTGTTTAGTTCTTTAGTTATACGCTCAATCTCCTTCTTACCATTGTCAATCATTTCATCTTGATTAGTATTATTAATAGCAATTTCATCATAGTTTTCATCACTAGAGTTGTCATCAAGTAAGTCATCATCACCTAGCAAATCATCTTCATCACTATTGAAATCAACATACTCAGGGTGTGATACCTTGGGGCCTTTAGCCATGAAGCATCTTACAATCCCTTCATTTGGTGAATCAAATATGTCGTAGGACTTGGATGACACAAGTGCAAGACCAGCAACACCTTGATCTTGAGTATATTCAGAGTCGGAGTGATAGCTTCTCTCTAAGTAGTTGTCAGAGTCAGAACCGGGTACCCATTCACCAAAATGAGCTTGATGTCTTCGTCTTGTGTAGCTCTTTGATGAATTATCCTTCCTTTCCGAATCCTTGCTTCTGTGGGAGGGTGTTCATTCATAACAATCATCTCTACTCCTTCTCTCTCTTGGAGGTGATTCCTCTCTTTTGCTTCTCCTTTTAGGTGACTCTTCTCTTCTTTTGTAGGGCGTCGTACAATCACTAGAGTAGTGCCCGGGTCTTGCACAATTGTAGCAATTGCGATCACGACTAGAAGATCTTTTTTCATTGTAGGACCTTGACTTGGAACTTATTTCTTTGCTTCTACTCTTGTAGAACTTGTTGACGTTCTTCACCATTAGGCTCAATGTCGGGTGGTAGGTGCGACATATGCCAACGGGTGGCTTATGATTGTGGGAGCCAGTAAGACATCGCCGGTGCCTGGAAACGGGATGAGGCGAAGACATGCACGCCGGCGAATCTTACCCAGCTTCGGGACTCTCCATGGAGATAACACCCCTACTGCTACTCTGCGGGGTCTCCGCATGATCACTAGATGGACAAGTAACTACACAATGCTCCTTGAGCTGTTCGGTTGGAGGAGGAAGAAGGGTCGGCTGGCCTGCTTCTTCTCCTTGTTAGGTGTCTAAAACTAGCTGGGGGTCGAACCCTTTGCATGGGCACCCCGGGGGGTTTATATAGGCCTACCCCCCGGGGGTACAATGGTAATCCGACTGGGCGCGGGGCCCAGCCATTTGTGACTGTGTTCGCCGGCTTCTGCACCGGCCGCTGGGGCCCGCCGACTGGTGGGTCCCGCCGGCTGCCGGCTCCTCGGTCGACAGGTAGGCCCCACTGTCCAGGTCCTGGTCGGTGGCTGGTTACTGTTGCTCTGTCTTGGTGACGTGGGCTTCGTCGTGGTAGGCGTGGCTACAGTACCGCCGCCCGGCGGGCGATTACTGTAGCCTCACCGCGTCTTGTCTCCTTAATGGGGCATCTCCTTCGAGGAAGGCGGCAAGCCGGCTGCGGGGAGCCGGCTATGTCTTGGGCTGACTAGGGGAGGCGTGGCCGCCTTCGGGTGTATCTCTGTCCAAAGGGGCCCACCGCCCGTGGGCCGTACTGGCAACCCGTCATGGATGGCGTCAGGGTCAACATGGCAACAGTGTTGCGCCGGGCGGGTCATGGTCGCCCGTACGGCACACTGTGCCGGACGTGCTCCGGGATTTGGGGGCGGCAGGCTTCACTGTAGCCACGCCCCGTCACATCATCGCTAGGTGGGTGCAAACTTTGAGGGTACGGTCTTGACCGCTTTATGGGAGCCGGCTTCTTGGAGTCGGCCTTCTCGCGGCTGGCTTCTCGAAGCCGGCCCTCCCGTGGCTTCCTTCGCGAGGGCCAAAGTCGGGCCGCCTTCCGAAAGCCGGCCTGGGTGACAGCCAGCAAGGGGAAGGCGGCCCCACGTCTTGGATTCTTGAGAGCCGGACGGGCTCGTAATTTTTTCAGAAGGGCCAGGGGAAGCCGGCTAGGCTACCCATGGCTATTTACTCCGATAGTAGTCCTCGAAGCTGATCGAGCTTCGAGGCGGACAGAGGGACGAGAAGCTTGGTCAGCTTCCTACCCTGAGGAGCCGGCTTTGCTGGTGTATGCCGATTTCAGGGAGCCCTGTGTCTTGCAGGTGGGAAAGTGATTGACCCGCGTGCTGACCGCGGGCCTTCCCGCGGGCCACGTGGCAGCGAGACCCTGCCAGTGCACACGCGCGACGGGACGCCGCCGCAGGCCCGGGCCCGCCACTCCTAGGCCTCGGCCCGAGCGCTGATCTTCTGCAGCCCAGGTGGACCGCTCGCCTTCCTGTGGCAATTTTATTTCGCCGTTAGGGCGCAATAAACGCGGGACATGGGGGAGTGGGCACGATCGATCCCCACGTTTCCCCACGCCGCGCCTCCTCGGCTCCGCCACGCGAGCCTATAAGTAGGGGGAGGAGGGGGAGAGACAGAGGTTCGCACGCTCTCTCTCACTCCGCCCTCTTCATCCTCCTTTCTTCCTCTCGTTGCCGCCGCAGCTTCCTGTCTCAGCGCGGCCGCGCCGCCACATCGTCTTGCGCCCATGGTGCTGTCGAGCTCGTGGGACGGCTCCAATGTCCATGAGGACCATGTTGAGTTCCTCCGCCAGACTCGGCGCCTGCCCGATGGCAACCTCGTGCGGTTCCGCCTGGCGCCGGAGACGGAGATCTCGCCGGCACCGGAGGTGGGCGAGTGGGTCGTCTTCCGCTCGCACTTCCTGCGCGGCTTCAGCCTTCCGGCGAGCGGGTTCCTGCGCTCCTTCCTCGAGTTCTACAATTTTCAGCCGCATCACCTCACGCCCAACACGGTGATGCTGCTGTCGGCCTTTGTCTCTCTCTGTGAAGGTTTCTTGGGGGTGCTCCCCACGCTGGAGCTCTGGGGGGAATTCTTCCAGAGCAAACTCAGCACCGTCGTCGCAGGCATGCCCGCCCCCTGCGGGGCCTACATTGCCATGAGGAGGTCGGGCGAGAACAACCCGTTCCCGTCCATCCCCCTGATCCACTCGGTGAAGATCTGGTAGAAGTTGTACTTCTACGTGAAGAACGTCGCCCAGCAAGGAGACCACGTCAACCTACCGGCTTACGTAGCCGGCCCGCCATCTGGGAGGCAACCCTCATGGAGTTTCCGGTCCAGGTCGCTGTCTTAGGCCGGGAACGCAGCCGTCTCCCGGCTTCGGGTGATGATCCATTCGGAAGGCCTGACTGGGGCCGACTTGGTGGCCGCCTTCGTGGAGCGCCGGCTACTTCCTCTCCAAAGCCGGCCCCACATGATGTGTCAGATGAGCGGCTGCTTCGACCCAAGCCGGCTGAGCACCAGGGAGATGCCTCATGCGGAGGTGTCGTACATGGTGAATTATATCTCCAATTGCAACCTCGTCGAGGACTGGCGATACGGCAAGGCGCCGTATTCTCGCGCCAACCCTCCGCCCGTGGTAAGCTTTCCTCTCTTTCTTCTTTTTGTTGGTAGCCGGCTTCTTGATGGCCGGCTTCTGATCAGTCGGTTCTTCTTAGCAGAACCCTCTTCTTCCGCCGACGACCGGGGCAGCAGTGATAGAACGCCAGTATGTCCCCGACCGCACGGTGGATGACGTCGACGACCCGGATTTGGGAGCGGCCGCCATGGAAGACGCCGTCGTGGGGGACAACGCCGAGCCCGGAGGCACAGGGCTTACTGCCGGCTTCGAGGACTGGCCGGATGATGCCGAAGTCGAAGTCGCCCCGCGCCGCCAGCCGGCGCCTGACCATCAAGGCGCGGGCTCGTCCACCGCGCCGGCTACCAGCGGCGGCGCACAGAAGCGTCGGGCTGCGTCAATCCTCTTCGGCAGCCGGCCGAAGAAGTCCAAGGCTTCCACCGCGGCGACCAAATGAGATGAAGCGGCCACGAAGGCGGCCCGCTTCCGCAAGGCGGTGAAGCAGCCTCAGGCGGTCTCAGCGTAAGTCATCGATTGCTTGGATGCGTGCTTTTCATTGTTCTCTTCTGTTGAACACTCTTCCAAACCTTTCCTCGCTCGCTGGACACGGCGCCGCTTTCCCTTGAGCGGGGTCCGGGCGGCTCCGTAGTTGGGCCAACTGGAGGGTCTTCAGGCTCCCGCCGCGTGGACCCCCGCGCCGACCTCAGGGAAGCCACGGAGCGGAATGCCCGTGAGGCGTGGGAGGAGCGTGAGGCGGCGGAACAAGCGGCCGCCCAGGCGGCGACGGAGCAGGCCGACGCGGCCGCCAAGGCCCAAGCGGAGGCGGTGACCGCGGAAACGGAGGCGGAGGGTTCGCGTAACCAGCCTCTGCTGCTCGCCATTCCCCTCCGAGCCGTGGCCCCTGACACCCCATTGCCCCTGGCGGAGGAAATCGTCCAAGACCCGCCGCTGATGGAGAGGAGGGAGGACCTCGTGGTCTTCGTGGAGAGAGCACCGCCGGCAGCGCCAACCGGAGTGGGCCAAGGCGGCCGATCGTCAGCGGCGCCAGAGGAGCCGGCCGGGGTTCAGCCGGAGGTTGGAGCTGGCCTCGAGGTGCAGCCGGTAACGCGTCGGTGTGCAGGGGGAGGCGCCGCCCCGCCGGAGTCGCGCCGAGTTGCGGGCGCCGGCCAGTCGGCGGAGGCCCTGGAGGCAGCCAGCACCTCTACATCCGAGTGGACTACCAGCGGGGGGACGGGCGAGCTGAACGTGGTGGCCCAAGAGGTCCGGAGCCGGCTTCAAGCCCAGGCCGCCTTGCTGCAGCAGTATACCCAGGGGTTTCTTTCGACGCGGGCAGCCATCTGGGTGAGTCTTTCATTCTTGGCCGCTTTGGTCTCTTGATTTTCTTCCGTGGGGGCGCGTCAGCACACCCACTGGGTGTAGTCCCCGAGATTCGGGCCGACTGCTGAGTAGTCGGGTCGGATCTTCCTTGATGACTACCTTATTCTTGCTTCCTGTCTGATCTCCCAGGAATATCATAACTCCCGTGCTGCCGCCTTCAACTCCCAGGCTCAGGAGTTGGGTCGGAAGACCGACGACCTGGCCAACAGCCGAAGTAAGTGCTTGATCTTGTTCGTCTCCTGAGGGGGCGCGTCAGCGCACCCACTGGGTGTAGTCCCCGAGATTCGGGCCGACTGCTGAGCAGTCGGGTCGGATCTTCCTTGATGACTTTTTCCTTATTGGTTTTTTCTTTTGTCTTTCGTGCTTTCAGGGGCCAACGCCGACTTGAGGAGGGAGCTCGGCGAAGCGCGGGCCGCCCTTCGCACCAAGGATGCTGAGTACGCTGTCTTGGTCCAGGAGCGTGACCGCCTGGCCAAGAAGCTGGCTGACCAGGAGGAGAGCCACAAGGCGGCCCTGAAGAAAGCGCAGGATAGCGAAGCCGCCCTAAAGGCAGAGTTTGAGACCGAGGCGGCGGGCTGGGCTGGGACCCGGCAAGCGCTGGATGAAGGTTTCGGCCGCATCGAGGACTTGATCGACGGTAAGCCGCCTTCCTCGCTACTCTCCTGCCCCCGGCCGCCTGGTTTTTTGCTCTGACTTGTGCTGCTTCCTGTTTTCTGTGCAGAGTACTTTCTCGGCTACTCCGCCTTCGCCACCCAAACCATCGAGGCCCGTCGCGAGGCGCGCCGTCAGGCAGGGGTCAACATCGCGCTGGACGCGAATCGGATGCTTGAGGAGCAGCTCTTGGCAGAACCCGGCGGTGGGCGAGGACTCGGCAGAGGAGATCGCCTCCAGCGATGAAGGCGAAGACGACGAAGAAGAGGACGGGGAAGACGTCGAGCCGGGCAGTGGAACAACCGGCCGGCCTCAGGCTGACCGTGCCTCCAGCAACGTGGCGCGCGGAAGCGCTCCCTCTACGGGAGGCGGTGATCAAGCCGAGGTTCGCCAGCCGGCCACTCCTTCAGCCGGCACAACCGTCTCCACCGACCAGCCTGGCTCGTCGGTCGCTCCGCCGGCTTAACCTGCTGTCCTGGTTTTTCCTGCTTGTTGCCTTTTGAACAATCTTTATTAAGCTTTCGCAGTTCCACCCACTGGGGGTGTATCCAAACTATGTTGAATGCTGGGCTCTTGGAGGTCTTTTATGTAAATATTATTGTGTGCATGTTTGGTTTCCATTCGCGTATGCTTTTTATCCTTAGCCTTTTTCCTTTGCCGCCTTCCCTCTTTGGAGAGGCAAGTACTCGAGCTTTCTTGGATTGAAGTGAAGTGAATGGAAACCGGCCGGCCGGCTACTCTAGTAGTCAGTCGGTGGCAGGCGGCAAACCGGCTTTCGTTATATTAGTCCGTTGGTCCCTAGCCATTTTTCGTGTGGGCATCCTTTCCTGCTTTTGACTCTTGCCAGTCGGACAGCCGGTTCTTTGAACTGCGACTTTGGCAAGAGCTAAGCTTGGGTGTCGGCACACTACTTGTCTGACCGCGGGTAGGACTTCTAATATAACTGCAGTCGGCCAGTCCCCGGGCCGACTAGTCGAACCCGGTGCCGGACGGAACAAGTAAATGAAATGACAAGGTCATAAGCATGATATTCTTCATTCATAGATAAAAGATGGCAGTCCCCGAGCCCTCCTCGGGGGGCCTATTGTCTCGTACTTAGTACAAAAGTTAGCATGATACATACTGCATTTCAACTGTAAAACCTTCGAAGGAGGTTGGCGTTCCATGGTCGTTCTGACTCCTTGCCGGAGTCGTCTCTCTTGCGTGCCTTGGGTTTCTGTGCGTTGATTAGGTAGTAGGAGTCGTTGCCTAAAGCTCTGCTGATGACGTAGGGGCCCTCCCAAGGGGCGAGAGCTTGTGCTGGCCGGCTGTTCGCTGGATCAGCCGGAGCACAAGGTCGCCCTCTTGTAAGGATCTTGGTCTGACCTTCCGACTGTGGTAGTGGCGCAAACCCTACTGGTAGATGGAAGACCGGCTGAGGGCTAACAGCCGTCCTTCTTCCAGCAGGTCGACGTCGTCTTCTCGTGCTTCCTTGGCCTCCGCCTCCGTATACATGGTTACCCGGGGCGAGTCGAACTCGATGTCGGTTGGGATGATCGCCTCGGCGCCGTACACGAGGAAGAAAGGAGTGAAGCCAGTTGACTTGTTTGGGGTAGTGCGCAAACTCCAGAGGACAGCCGGCAGCTCATCGAGCCAACAGCCGACTGAACGCTCCAGTGGTACGACCAGTCGGGGCTTGATGCCGGAGAGGATGAGGCCGTTGGCTCGCTCGACCTGGCCGTTTGACTGCGGGTGGGCGACGGACGCTAAGTCCAGCCAGATACCTTGCGATGCGCAGAAACGTGCCAAGGCTCCTTTGGCAAAATTCATGCCATTGTCGGTGATGATGCTATGTGGCACGCCGTACCGAGTTGTTATATCTGCGATGAATGTCACGGCAGTCGGCCCATTCAGCTTCTTGATCGGCTTTGCCTCAATCCACTTGGTGATTTTGTCCACGGCGACGAGCAAATGCGTCGTGCCGCCGCGCGCCGTCTTGAATGGGCACACCATGTCCAGTCCCCAAACGGCGAAGGTCCAGGTGAGGGGAATGGTCTTGAGTGCCGAAGCCGGCATGTGTTGCTTGGAGCTGAAGAGTTGGCACCCTTTGCAATATTTAACTAATTCTTTGGCGTCGTCCAAAGCAGTCGGCCAGAAGAAACCATGGCGGAAAGCTTTGGCGACGAGTGATCTTGAAGCCGCATGGTGGCCGCATTCTCCTTGGTGGATGTCTCTGAGAATTGCAATGCCCTTCTCCTGCTCGATGCACCGTTGGAGGACTCCAGTGACACTGTGCTTGACGAGCTCTCTGTTGACGATTGCGTATGCTCCGGCTCGACGTTGGACTTGTCTTGCCTCTGTTTTGTCAGCCGGCAGATCTTGGTTTACTAGGAAGTTGAGGATGGACTGAGCCCATGACGGAGCCGCGACTTCTCCTATTGCCAATGTGGCTACTGCCACCAGGGTGGGCGGGCTGGGTGGTGAAATGCTGGAGTCAGCCGCCGGCTGTTGTGTTGGTGCAGTCCCTGGGCCGGGTGTGGCAGTCCCCGAGCCGGCTACCGAAGTCCCCGAGCCGGCTACCGAAGTCCCCGGGCCGACTACTGAAGTCCCTGGGTCGCCTGCTTGGTTCTTCGAGCCGGACTCGGCCACGTCGGGGTCAGGCGGTACGAAGATGGAATCGGACTCTGGAGACGGCTTGATGGACGGCTTGAGGAGGCGTTGTAGAGCGATGCCGCTTGGTATTGCTTGCCGAGTGGAGCCTATTCAAGCCAGGGCATCGGCTGGCTCGTTGTCGGCTCGCGGTACATGGAGGAACTCGCATCCCTCAAAGTATCCGCTGTGTTGCTGAACCAGGAAGCGGTAGCTTGCCATATTTGCGTCCTTGGTGTCCCAGTCGCCGGATGATTGCTGAACCACCAAGTCCGAGTCGCCATAACATAGGATCCGGCGGATGCCGAGTTCCTTGGCAAGCCGGAGCCCGTGTATGAGTGCCTCGTACTCGGCTACATTGTTGGAGGTGGCAAAGTGAATCTGCAGCATGTATCTGAGCTTGTCGCCTTTGGGAGAGGTAAGGACGACGCCGGCTCCCAAGCCGGTGGGCATCTTGGACCCGTCGAAGTGCATGCGCCAATGGGTGGAGTCGGGAGCCAGCGGCAGGTACTGGGTCTCGGCCCAGTCGACGAGGAAGTCGGCCAGTGCTTGGGACTTGACGGCGGTGCGGGGCTAGTAGAAGATCATGTAAGGGGCCAGCTCGATGGCCCATTTCGCCACCCGGCCGGATGCATCCCGGCTGCCTATGATCTCGGCTAGCGGGGCGGTGCATACGACCGTGACGGGATGCTCTTGGAAGTAAGGCTTCAGCTTCTTGGCGGTGAAGTACACACCGTAACACATCTTCTGGTAGTGCGGTAATTCTGCTTTGAGGCGGACAGCACCTCGCTCAAATAATACACCGGCCTCTGGACCGGCTGGGCTCGGCCTTCTTCTGGGCATTGGACTACGATGACGGTGCTGACCACCCGGCTGGTTGCGGCAATGTAAAGGAGCATGGGCTCTTTTTCAGTCGGCGCTGCTAGGACAGGCGGCGTGGCCAGCATCTTCTTCAGCTCATGAAAAGCTTGGTCGGCCTGGTCATTCCACTCGAAATGAGTGCTCTTCTTCATGAGGCGGTAGAGGGGGAGAGCTTTCTCTCCGAGCCGGCTGATGAAGCGGTTCAAGGAGGCCAAGCATCCGGTGAACTTCTGGATGTCTCGAAGCTTGGTGGGATCGCCATTCTCTCGATGGCCTTGATCTTCACCGGGTTGCATTCGATGCCGCGTTCGGAGACCAGGAAGCCTAGGAGCTGGCGGGCTGGCACTCCGAACACGCATTTCTCGGGGTTGAGCTTGATTTGGAACTGGCGTAGGTTCTCAAATGTTTCTTTGAGGTCTTCCAACAAGGTGCCGTGCTTCTCCGTCTTTACCATGATGTCGTCTACGTAGACGTTAGCGTTTCTGCCGAGTTGCTTGAGGAGGCACTTCTGCATGCAACGCTAAAAAGTGGCACCGACATTTCTTAAGCCGAATGTCATAGTCAGGTAGCAGAAGGCTCCAAACGGCGTGATGAAGGCGGTCTTCAGGCGGTCAGCCGGATCTAGCTTTATCTGGTGATATCCTGAGTAAGCATACAAGAAACTCAACAGCTCGCATCCAGCCATGGAGTCTATCACTTGGTCAATCCTCGGCAGGGCAAAGGGATCTTTAGGGAAGGCCTTGTTGAGGCTTGTGTAGTCTATACACATGCGCCACTTGTTGTTCTTCTTTAGCACGAGGACCGGGTTGGCAAGCCACTCTGGAAAGAAGACTTCCATAATGAAGCCGGCTGCCAGAAGCCGGGCTATCTCCTCCCCTACAATCCTTCTCTTTTCCTCTGATAGTCGGCGGAGGGGCTGCTTGACTGGTTTTGCGTCTTCTTGGACGTGTAGTTTGTGCTCGGCAAATTCCTTTGGAACACCCGGCATGTCCTTGGGGGACCATACAAAGATGTCCCGATTCTCACGGAGGAAATCGGCGAGCTCGCCTTCCTGTTTGCTGTTCAGGCTTGCCCCGATGACGGCAAACCTCTCGGGGTGCTCGGGGTCAAGGGGTATCTTCTTGGTTTCTTTGGCCGGCTGGAAGGATCCTTGGGCATCATACTCCTTGGGGTCGGGGGACAGGTTCGGCTGCTTACGGCCATGGCCACGACCCGGTCCAACATCTTCTTCTCTTCGGCAATCACAAGGGACTCGGCCAGCCGGCTGCTGGTGGCAGCGCACTCGGAAGACTTCTTGTAATCGCCGGCTACGGTGATGACGCCCTTGGAACTCGGTATCTTCATCTTGAGGTATGCATAGTGGGGAACTGCCATGAACCTGGCCAAGGCGGGTCGGCCAAGCAACGCATGGTAGGGGCTCTCCAGGTCCACCACTTCAAACCAGATTGCTTCCCGGCGGAAATGCTCCTTGTCCCCAAAGAGTACATCAATCTTGATCTTGCCAATGGGGGCGCAGGACAAGCCGGGTATGATGCCATGGAACACTGTCCGAGTAGGCATGAGTTGCTTCGTCTTGACATTTAGCTTCTCCAGGGTGTCACGGTACAGGATGTTGATGCTACTCCCGCCGTCTATCATCACGCGGGAGAAACGGGCGGCGCGTCTGTCCGTTGCGAGGGTGGCTTCCAGGACCAACGCATAAGAGCCGGGAGACGGCATCACCTCTGGGTGGTTGGCCCGGCTCCAGCTGATGGGTTTTTTTGACCAATGCATGTGTCCGATGGGGTTGGCAGCGACCACACCGACTTCCTGGTGCTCTCGGCGTTTGCCGTGCCGTTCTTCGAGCTGGCTTGTAAAGACGATGTAGGTTGCTTGCTCGTCGGGGAATTTGTCGTGCACGGCTCCGACTTCGGGCCGAGCGGCCGGAGGCGGCGGGCCGGCAGGCGGAGGCGGCGTGAGCCCTTCGCCTTTAGAGATTCGGGTGAGCCAATGGCACTTCCAGGTTGTGTGGTTGGACGGCTTCATGCCGCTGTGGAATTTGCACGGGGCGTCGAGAGTTTGCTCGTAGGAGAAAGCCGGCTGCCAAGCCGGCCGGCCGCCCTTGGGCTTCTTGGGCGCGGGCCACTCTTCAGGCGGCGCGTCTTCGACCGTGGCCACCTGCCGACTGGCGGGAAGCGTTGCAGGGCCCTTGCGCTTGTGGTCGTTTGGGTGTGGGCGTCGGCCGGAATCCCCTGCCGGTGTCTTGGGCGCCGGGTTGAGTACTTTCCCGGACGGGTCTACCCGGAGCTCGGTCTTCATCGAAGAGTCGGCGGTGGCGTGTTTGTCCGCTATGTCCAGAAGCTCGTCGAGGGTAGTCGGCTCGTCACAGAGGAGCTTGTGCTTGAGGAGGGTGCCTTCTCGGCACCCGGCAGTGAAGTATTCGATGGCTTGCACCTCGTGCACCCCCTCGCAAGAATTGCGGAGCTCGGCCCAACGCGTGAGGTAGTCGCGAGTGGACTCTGCTGGGCCCTGCACGCACAAGGAGAGCTGCCTGGGCTTGGGAGCTTGCTTGTAGGTGCTGGTGAAGTTGCGGATGAAAGCTTCGGTGAAATCTAGCCAGCTGTTGATGCTAAGAGGCTTGAGGCTATTGAGCCAGGTCCGCGCCGTGCCTTGCAGCATGAGGGGCACGTACTTCACGGCAACGCGCCGGTTGCCATTGGCTATGCTAACCGCCGTAGAGTAGTCGATCAACCAATCTTCCGGCTTCACGGAGCCGTTGTACTTGGGCGTGTATCTTGGGAGCGAGAACCCTTTGGGGAAAGGCTCGTCGCGGATGCGGGGGCTGAAACAAGGCGGGCCGACATCGTCTTCTTCTTCCATCCCCAGGGATCGCGCCAGGAGGTCGATCCGATGGCGGGTGTCGTTCTCGCCGACTCCTTCGCGGCGACCTAGTCGGCCGCTGAGAGTCGGGTGCGCCACAGGCGGCAGAGTGGGATATCTCTCTCCACGGGGTCGAGGCAGAGGCGGGTTGCCACACCATTCCATGGCTTGGGGATGGCCGTCCGCGTCTCGCTCGATGGAGATTCGGGTCCGGCTTCGGCTGGCCGCCGGCTCTTTCTCGCGCCGTGCGCGGGCGTTGCTCGTAGTCGGTGTCTGGTATGTCGCGCCGTGATCTCGGCGCGGGGGAGGGCTTCCCGCACGGGCGTCGGCTTCGTGCCGCCGTGCGGCCGCGTCAATTAGCTGCTGGATGCGTCGGGTCATATGGGGGAGTTCTTCGGCCTCCAAGCCGTCCAACTCGTCCACGGTCGCCTGGGCGGCACGCAGGTTCTCGAGTGGAGTGGCATAGACCGGGCGGTCGACCCCCAGCGTGTCGGCAATGACAGCGCCGCGTTGCTTGACAACGCCGGCCCAGCTTGGCCCGCCCGGGGCCGGCGTGCCAAAGGCGGCGCGGTCAGCTTCGCGCTGGTAGGCCTCAGTGAGGCGTCTCACGAAAGCCAGCCTCCGGCCCTCTGCGAGGAGGGCGAGGCGGCGTGCCTCCAGTGCTTCGTCGTCGGCATCAGCCGGGAGGGGGATGGACAAGTCGTGGGCCGCCGCGTGCGGGGCATCGTGGGCGCTCTCGTCGGCCGTGCCGCTGTGGCCAATGACCATCACCTCGGTGGTGACAGTATCGCAGCAGTCGGTCCGAGGAAGCGGGTCGTTGTAGATCGCGACGTTGGTGGGGAAGGTGTCGAATGAGGCCGTGTCGGAGTCGATAGGCATCGGGTCGGTGGAGCCAACCGACTCCAGATCCACAGCGGGCTCGCTGGAGACATGGAGCTAGCCGAGGAGGTTGGCGAGGTGGTCGGTGCGCGCATCGGAGGCGAGCTCGTTGGAGATGAGGGTCTCGTCGAGGAGATCGGCGAGGCTGCTCGCCACGCAGATGCTGGTGACGCCTTGCAGCGCGTCGTGGCAAGCGCCATCGGGCGTGCCGGGCTGGCTACGCTCGCTGCGGATGAAGAGGGTTCCCGTCCAGAACATGTCTCCGGACGACGGTGCACCTGGCCAAACGGTGGGCGCCAAATGTCGGGTGGTAGGTGAGACATATGCCAACGGGTGGCTTATCATTGTGGGAGCCAGTAAGACATCGCCGGTGCCTGGAAACGGGATGAGGCGAAGACATGCACGCCGGCGAATCTTACCCAGCTTTGGGGCTCTCCGTGGAGTTAACACCCCTACTGCTGCTCTGCGGGGTCTCCGCATGATCACTAGATGGACAAGTAACTACACAATGCTCCTTGAGCTGTTCGGTTGGAGGAGGAAGAAGGGTCGGCTGGCCTGCTTCTTCTCCTTGTTAGGTGTCTAAAACTAGCTGGGGGTCGAACCCTTTGCATGGGCGCCCCGGGGGGTTTATATAGGCCTACCCCCCGGGGGTACAATGGTAATCCGACTGGGCGCGGGGCCCAGCCGTCTGTGACTTTATTCGCCGGCTTCTGCGCCGGCCGCTGGGGCCCGCCGACTGGTGGGTCCCGCCGGCTGCCGGCTCCTCGGTCGACAGGCAGGCCCCACTGTCCAGGTCCTGGTCGGCGGCTGCTTACTATTGCTCTGTCTTGGTGACGTGGGCTTCGTCGTGGTAGGCGTGGCTATAGTACCGCCGCCCGGCGGGTGATTACTGTAGCCTCACCGCATCTTGTCTCCTTAATGGGGCGTCTCCTTCGAGGAAGGCGGCAAGCCGGCTGCGGGGAGCCGGCTCTGTCTTGGGCCGACTAGGGGAGGCGTGGCCGCCTTCGGGTGTCTCTCTGTCCGAAGGGGCCCATCGCCCGTGGGCCGTACTGGCAGCCCGTCGTGGATGGCGTCAGGGTCAACATGGCAACAGTGTTGCGCCGGGCGGGTCATGGTCGCCCGTACGGCACACTGTGCCGGACGTGCTCCGGGATTTGGGGGCGGCAGGCTTCACTGTAGCCACGCCCCGTCACATCGTCGCTAGGTGGGTGCAACCTTTGAGGGTACGGTCTTGACCGCTTTATGGGAGCCGGCTTCTTGGAGTCGGCCTTCTCGCGGCCGGCTTCTCGAAGCCGGCCCTCCCGTGGCTTCCTTCGCGAGGGCCAAAGTCGGGCCGCCTTCCGAAAGCCGGCCTGGGTGACAGCCAGCAAGGGGAAGGCGGCCCCACGTCTTGGATTCTTGAGAGCCGGACGGGCTCGTAATTTTTTCAGAAGGGCCAGGGGAAGCCGGCTAGGCTACCCATGGCTATTTACTCCGACAATCAATTCTTCATTGAAGGCTTGTTTCTCACTTGATGTTGTAGGAACATCACATGAAGCTTTGAAAGCACCAGTAGACTTTTTGTGAAGCTCTTCTTTATCTTTGGGTTCTCATGAGCGACAATTCTCCCAATGACTTCCGTTGGCTTGAGATCTTTGTAATTGGGCGTCATTTGGATCAAGGTGCACACGGTATCATATTTTCCATCCAAGGCCCTTAGGATCTTCTTGATGATGAATCTATCAATCATGTCTTCACTTCCTAAGCTGGCAATCTCATTTGTGATGAGAGCGAGCCTAGAGGACATTTCAGCGACTCATTCACCATCCTTCATTTTGAACTTGTCAAGTTGACTGTGAAGCACATCCAATTTGGATTCCTTGACAGATTCAGTACCTTCGTGCATATCAACCAAAGTATCCCAAATTTCCTTTGCATTCTCAAGGCGATTGATTTTGTTGAATTCTTTGGGGCACAATCCGTTGAACAGGATATCGCAAGCTTGAGCATTGTATTACAACATCTTCAATTCTTTCGCGGTCGCTTCTCGATTCAGTTCTCTTCCATCTTCGAAGAATTCACCTTGCAAGCCAATACACACAATAGCCCAAATGGCAGGGTTATGTCCAAGAATATGCATTTTCATCTTATGCTTCCAACTAGAAAAATTAGTACCATCAAAGTAAGGACCTCTACGGTGGTAATTTCCCTCGCTAGACGCCATACTCTACTAGGTTGTGAAACCAAGGCTATGACCACCAAAGCTATGTAAATCAAGGAAAATGGAGACCAAAGCTCTGATACCACTTGTAGGATCGAAAGTAGGTCTAGAGGGGGGTGATTAGACTACTTTACCAAATAAAAATCTAGCCTTTTCCCAATTTTAAGTCTCGGCAGCTTTTAGCAACTTAGCATAAGTGAAGAAATCAACCAACACATGCAATTCTAAGAGTATAGCAGCAGAAAGTAAAACATTGCATATGAAGGTAAAGGGAAGGGTTTGGAGAAGGAAACCGCAATGTAGACACGGAGATTTTTGGCATGGTTCCGATAGGTGGTGCTATCATACGTCCACGTTGATGGAGACTTCAACCCATGAAGGGTAACGGTTGCGTGAGTCCATGGAGGGCTCCACCCAAGAAGGGTCCATGAAGAAGCAACCTTGTCTATCCCACCATGGCCTTCGCCCACGAAGGACTTGCCTCACTTGGGTAGATCTTCACGGAGTAGGCGATCTCCTTGCCCTTACAAACTCCTTGGTTCAACTCCACAATCTTGACGGAGGCTCCCAAATGACACCTAACCAATCTTGGAGACACCACTCTCCAAAAGGTAATAGATGGTGTGTTGATGATGAACTCCTTGCTCTTATGCTTCAAATGATAGTCTCCCCAACACTCAAATCTCTCTCATAGATTTGGCTATGGTGGAAAGATGATTTGGGTGCAAAGCAACTTGGGGAAGGCTAGAGATCAAGATTCTTGTGGTTGGATTGGAATATCTTGGTCTCAACACATGAGTAGGTGGTTCTCTCACAGAAAATGAGTAGTGGAAGTGTAGGCACGTTCTGATGGCTCTCTCTTGAATAGAGAAGGAGGTGGAGGGGTATATATAGCCTCCACACAAAATCTAACCGTTACACACATTTGACCCAACTAGGTCATACCGAATAGGTGAACTCGGTGAGACCGATTTAGTTCAAAATGTGAACGTGAGGATTCTTGGTGGGACCGACATGATCATCTCACTGAGATCGACGCACTAGGGTTAGGGCCTCATCTCGGTTTGACCAATTACATGAACTCGGTGAGACCGATTTCAGCAATGAGCAAACAGAGAGTTCGTCAGGCAAACTCGGTGGGACCGATCTCTCCTTTCAGTGACACCGAAACATTCTGAAAGGGAAACAAAGAGTTTGCATTGCGAACTCGGTGGTAACGATCGCTCATTTCGGTAAGACCGAAGTGTTACGAAGGGGAAACAGAGAGTTTGCAATCCCATCTCGGTGAGACCGAAATCCCTATCGGTGAGACCGAACTGATTAGGGTTTCTAGCTATGGCTATATCAAAGGAACTCGGTGGCACCGGATAGATCAAACCGGTGGGGCCGAGTTTGACTTTTATGTTTAGGACATATTGGGATATGAGAAAGTAGTTGAGGGATTTGGAGCATATCACTAAGAATTTTTGAACAAGTAGATCATTAAGCAACACCCCATCCCCTTTTAATAGTATTGGCTTTTCCTATGGACTCAATGTGATCTTGGATCACTAAAATAGAAATGTAGAGTCTTGAACTTTTGCCAATATTTGTCCTTAGCATTTTGAGGGGTCCACATCTCTAGTCCATGCCATGACAATCATTGAAAATTCTGAAATATTCAACTTGAATGGATATTAGTTCAATGAGCTATATGTTGTTATGAATTACCAAAACTACCCGGGGATTAGTTGCTCTTTTAGATACCCAATTACAAAGATCTCAAGCCCATGAAAGTCATTGGTAGAATTGTTGCTCATGAGATGTCACTCAAGGATAAGGATGTGCTCCACAACAAGTCAAGTGGTGCTTACAAAGTTTCAAGTGATGCTCCTACAACATCAAGTGACAAGCTAGTCACCAATGAAGAATTGAGCTTAATGGTTAAGAACTTCAAAAAATTCTACAAGAATAGAAGGAAAGAGAGAAGCTCCAAGTCAAGGTCCTACAATGACAAAAGATCTTCTAGTCATGATCATAATTGCTACAATTGTGGAAGATCCAGACACTACTCCAATGAGTGTACGGCTCCCCACAAGAAAAGAGAAGACTCGCCAAATAGGAGAAGTAGAAGAGATGAATCACGCCCCAAAGAGAGAAGGACTAGATACGATCGTTATGAATGAAGACCCTCTCATAGAATCAAGGATTCAGAAAGTAAAGAAAAATCATCAAAGATCTACACAAGACGAATACATCAAGCTCACATTGGTGAATGGGTATCCTGTTCTAACTCCGACAACTACTCTGAGAAAAGCTATCACTCCGACTCCGACTATACTCAAGATGAAGGTGTTGACGGTCTTTCACTTGTGTTATCCAACTCCTACGATGTATTTGATTCACCAAATGAAGGAATTAGAAGACGTTTCATGGCTAAAGGCCCCAAGGTATCACACCCCGAGTATGTTGATTTTAATAGTGATGAAGATGATTTGCTAGGTGATGATGATTTACTTGTTGACAAGACTAGTGATGAAAACTATGATGAACTTGCTAGTAATCATGCTAATCAAGATGAAACGAATGACAATGATAAGAAGGAGATTGAGTGTCTAACTAAAGAACTAAACACTCTTAAGTTAGCTTAGGAAACAACTCAAGAGGATCATAGAGAGCTCCTAAGGACACATGAGAAGCTACGCTCTGAGAAGCTAAATTTAGAGCAAGAGCATGAGTTCCTAAAAGGTGTTCTCTTGATTCCACTGATGATTCTCTTAGCCAAGTTACACTTGAGCAAGAAAATAGCTTAATGAAGGGAATTATAGATAAAGGGGTTTACAAGAGCCTTGCCGGGAGTAAGCAATTTGAGGAAATTATACGGAAGCAAGGAAGGCACCGGAAGAATCAAGGTGTTGGTTTTGAACGAAATTTCAATGCCAATGGAGTTGAGTGGTAAGAAGATCAATACCCCAAGACGAAGTTTGTTCCTCAACAAGAGAAGTATGACCCCACTTCTTTCAAGTTAACACAAGCTCAAGATGATCTTCCACCACAGCACCATGAGTCAAAAGGCAAGGACAAGCTTCAACAAGAGGTTGACCCATTTGAAGAAGCTCCTAAGGCCATGGTCAAGTGGGTTCCTAATACTACGTCAAGCTCTACTTCATCAAGTTCAAGTACAACTCTAAGGATTCCCATCAAGTTGATGTGGATCCCAAAGAATAATAACTACAAAGTTCTTGAGGGTGACCACGCCAATATACTTCACTCATCTTCATTTGGCAGGGACAAGTGCAATCAACTTTCACATCTTGCACTAGTTCATGGAGTCATGAAACCTTTTGTTGGTAAGACAAGGGACAAGGTAACCTAATGCTTTCATGGACACCATCATATGTGCAATTCACTCTATGTCTATGGATATCCTTGTATGTTCCTTGTGGGACTAACTCGTGTAGGTATTGAAAGTACATCACTCCAATGGATTGCTCCAAATGACCTACGTCAAAATTGAGCATCCACATCTTCACTATCTACGTGAAGCCATCATCGACAAAACCCAAGGTTAGTTCATCCCTCTTAGGGGGAATATCACATCTAGCAGGAGCTTTTCTCTAAAAATTGAGCTAAAGCAACTCTCATGGTGTGAGCACATTAATGCTTTATGTAAAAGTGGCAACCTACGATCAAATGTTCTCATTTGACTCCTAAGTCAATATACTCATATATAGATGACCTAGTCATCGCCAATTGCTTGATATATGCTAGAATTCTTTGTGCATTCTTTAACACATGTTTCATTTGCTATCTTATTACGTGAGAATGTTGGTTGCATAATTTCTCCATTCGAGGATACACATTTGTTGTTTTGACTATCTTGGTTTTTATTGACCAAATGGATGGGCAAGAATGCATAAGAACTTTCTATAGCTACCTATGCTTTTCTTTCCTCAAACTCTATTCATGCTATATCAGAAAAATTGAACAAGTCTTTTTCGGACCCTCCGGGTGAGGAACATTCAGAGCCACTAATAACCCACAAATATACGGGATCACAACATTTTTTGAGGGTAGAGTATTCAACCCAAAATTTATTGATTTGACACAAGGGGAGACAAAGAATATTCTTGAGTATTAGTGACACTACAAAAAAAATACACTTCCGTGATGATACGTGTTTGTCATAGTAGGTCACGTTTTCTGTCATGCATGTACATCCATGACAATTTTATGACAGAATCAAGATAGTCATACCCGTGTTGTCGTAGAAGTGTTCCATGACATTACCAAACTTATCATCACGGAAGTGTCCACTTCCATGATGATAAATGGCGCGTCATGGAAGTGCTTTCATCAAGGGTGACCGACACATGGCATCCACTATAACGGGTCGCCGTTAAGCTATCAGGTCCGGTTTTGGATCCGATACCCTGCTAACAGCCTAGACCAATGAGTATTTTCCACGTGTAAAATTCACATTGGCCGGAGGAAACACGTGTTGGCTCACCGTTGGGACAGATGTCATCCATTCATTGGACAGGAGGTACCTATGATACGTCGACATGTGGCACGGCCCAACAGAGGCCCATTCTGGTGAAAATACCGGCCTGTTTGACTTGGTCAAAAGGTAACGGGCCGGCCCATGGAAAGCGTGTTAACGGCCTATTCATATATAGCCCATTTTCGGCCCGCTAACTCATGGCCCGTTACGGCGTATGGGTATTAAGCCCAGTAGCTTCATCTGGGCCGTCCAATATGATTCCAGCCCGTTGTATCTTCCAGCCCATGTACGGCCCATGATGTGTTTCAGCCCATACGAGGCCATTTGTAACTCTTGGCCCATTAATGGCCCATGGTGAATCTGGCCTGCAATGAACAGTGTACCACTTTATACCCATTAATGACCCATTATTCCATTGGGCCGTTTCCAATCCATGTTATCTTTTAGCCTTCTTAGGGCCCATTTATTCTTGGGCTCATTTCCAGCATTCGGTTACTTACGGCCTGTTACTGGCCTTTTCTACTTGTGGGCCAAATTCAGCCCGTGGTTACAATCGACCCGTTTGTGGCCCGTTAATCCATTGGGTCATTTTCATGGCGTCATCAAATATGGACTATTAACGATGGCCCGTTATTGTTGGCCCATGAATGGACGATTCCAAATCTAGCCCGTTTACGACCCATAATGCGGTCTGTTATTGGCCCATGTTTGGCCGATCGATCATATGGCCCGTAGAAGACCCATTGATGCTACGGCCCATAGAAGGCCCATTGTTTCTATGACCCATAGAAGGCCCATTGTTTCTACGGCCCGTAGGAGGCCCATGGTAACTACAGTAAATATGTAGCCCATGGTTACTGTGGCCTAGTTTAAAAAAGTAGGTTATTGCGGCCACTAGCAAACCGCAGAAAAAGAACTGCGCTGACTACAAGCAAACAAATAAGCTAGACAACAAGGAAATAAATAAGCAAGCAACTTACGCTAGGCTATCACGGCTATTACACATATTACATCCACTGCGCATCAAAGTTCGCCACCAGTGCAAATATAGGGAACAAAGCAGCATATCATATACATTGGTTGTCAAAGTTGGCGACCAGTGCAAATAAATGCCGCAACAAAACAAGTCCAGATCTGAAACCACTTTAGAAGAGATCAAGAAACGATATCTTGGGTACCCATAATGCTGGCAAGATGCTTAGTAAGCTTATTAACTTTCTCTTGTTTGGCACTTAAATCCTCCAACACTTGCTGTTGCACCAGAAAGTATGTATCTGAATTCTGTTGGGACTTCCTCAGTCCTTCGGCTTCCTGTCGCATAACATCCGATCGATGTCTTTCAACTTCAAGTTGAGACTCAAGAAGCCGAACTGATTCAGGCAACGAGTTCGAAGAGCTGGTACCAGCAGCAGTAGCCAGTAACTCGAACACTACATCAAGATAGGACTTTGGATTTGTCTCAGTGTCTTCAATATAGTTTTTATCAGCTTTCTTGGAGACCAACAGGGATGTCTCACTATCTTGAACCTTATCTACATTACTTCCTTTACCATTGCTTAACGGGGTACTCTTCCCCAATATTTTATCCGTGTTCTAAAAGAGAAACAAACAAACACATCACAGGTTTACCATGTTGTATATGAAACTCATTTTGGTAAACCAATTCAGTAGTAATGTGGACATGATAACAACATGAAACAAACATATATCTATGTAGTATGGTCACTGTATGGTTTATATCATTCTAGTTTATGTTGCCAAATCAAGATAGAGATAGTTCGAATCATATCTATTTAATACAAATCAGTATAGACACAATATAAGTGTGGGAAACTACACAACAATAACAACACTTGTAATGTGCATGGCATGAGAACATAACTGTTTATTCAATTGAAACTAAAATCAACATAGAGCAAGTTACAACAGCAAACACGTTAAAGAAACAGGTTTAAAACATACCTGTTGCACCATTGGAGTTTCAATTGCATCCTTTAAATTTGAAATTAGTTGGTATGAGTAAATACAGTTATGCAAGAGCAAAGTAGTATGAACCATAGCTACAGAACCTGACCTGAGAACAATTATTCTTCTGCTTTAAGCATTGACTTGGGGTTTGGAGTGGTGGTCCTCATGCTTTGGGCACTGCAGTTGCCTTACTAACTACTCGTGTTTGGGTGCTCTGTGGTGGAGACCGTGCTGTGTCAACTAGAACTGGGTTACTATCTGCTGTGGTTGGGGTTAGAAGGGGTGTATCTGGTTCTCTGTCCAACTGGGTAGGGGTACAATCTGCGCGAGTCTGGGTTATATGTGGTGGGGCTGGTTCTTGGGCAAGTACAACTGTGGTTCTATCTGCATCGACAGGTAGCACGATCGTTTTTGAAGACCATGTTTTACTCCCAAAGATACTGCCATCACGCCCTCCAATTGAAATGGCTCATAAACAAGAAAAGTAATTGAATGTACAAACATTGTAAGACAGACATGTGCAATGGATAGTAGAGAAGAAAACAGGGCATGAAATAATTCACATTTAAGTTGTCTAACCAAATAGAATAGCAGGACATATGTTCACCATGATGGCTAATTAAACAAGATAGCATGACACAATTTCACATGTATGATGGCTAACTAAACAGGATAGAATGACATACTTCAAAATATGATGACTATGTAAACAGGATGACATGATATAACTATACGATGTGTCTATTAAAGTGGTTGGCATGCCATAAATCACAAACATGCCGTCGATGGAAACATGATGGTATGATATAATTCACGGATAGAATGACATAATTCAAAATATGATGACTATGTAAACAGGATGAGATGATATAACTATATTATGTCTTCAGAAAATGGGTTGGCATGCCATAATTCAGATACATGCTGTCTATGTAAACATCATGGCATGATATAATTCAAATATATGATTTATATGCTAAGCAAGTGAGCAGATGGCAATCACATATATGATGTGTCAACTAAGGAGATGGCATTCAATATTTTGTATATGATGTAAAAACTAAGCATTGCAATACTACATATGCATGATATGAGTAATACAACCCTGTGTTGGAGCATACACCTCAGGGGGATAATAGGACTGATCATCTGCCTCTGAATCCTCCTCTAAAGAGCTATCTGTAACCAGCAAGATATCTGCTTCAGCAGGTAGCATTGTCTGCTCTGAAGACCTTGTTTTCACTCCAGATTTCTCCATCACCAATTCCAATGGCTGATGCAAAGGAAGAGCAGTTGAATATACAAACATTGTCGACAAATGCAATGAGAAATACAAAAAAAGATGACATGATATAATTCACATATATGACGCTTGGCTAAACAACATAGCATTGCATAATTCACATATATAATTCCTTGCAAAAAGATAGCATTGCATAATTCACATATATAATGTCTTGCAACAAGATGGCATTGCATAATTGACATATATGGTAATTAGGCACTAAACAGGTGGCATTCACACAAAGCATGTCTAAACTAAGCAAATGACATAGCAATGCAAGATACCATACACACGATATGAGCAACATAACCCTGCCAAGTTAGATCATGCACCTCGGGGGGGGGGGGGGGGGTAGGACTGGTCATCTATCTCTGAATCCTCCTCTGAGGAGCTATCCGTAACCGGCAAGACATGCGCTTAGTCAGATAGCATTGTCTGCTCTGAAGACCTTGTTTCCACTCCTGATTTTTCCATGACCGTGCCGAATGGCTGATGCACATGAAGAGTAATTGAATGTACTAAAATTGCTGACAAATTTAACACATAATAAATAAATGATGGCATGATATAATTTACATATAAGATGACTGGCTAACCAGGGTGGCATTGCAAAATTCACATATATGATGCCTGGCTAAACAAGATGGCATTGCATGATTCACATATACGATAAAGAAACTAAACAGATGGCATTCACACAAAGCATGTCTAAACTAAGAAGATGACATATTTGATGTATAAAGTAAGCAATGCAAGGCACCATATGCATGATATTACCAACATTAGCATGCCAAGTTAGAGCGAAGACCTCAGGGGGTAAATAGGAGTGGTCTTCTCCTTCTGAATCCCCCTTAGAACAGTTATCTTCCTCTTAATTACAATCCGAAATGGGTGGAGGGAGGCTGCCTTTGCACCCACCATGGAGCGACATTTGCATGAAATTTTATTGCCATGCAAGGCTCATCTCTTTTGCTCTACATGTTCAGTTCCAGTGTGTACTATAACTGACATGCATAGGAATAAAACATAGTGAGATTATGTAAGGATCGCATCCACAAATCCAGAGTAATGGTAGCAAACTGTGGATAGACCCAAAACCAATGATAGCAGGCAGATAATAGCTTTAGTTAAAAAATACAGATAATGGCTCCTTTAATGTTTGTTTGCACCCAACATGAAACTCATAGTAGACACCCGAGATTAACTAGATAGTAGACAGCTAGTACTGATTGCTGCCCCAATATGTACCCCACAACCATTTAAAAACTCAAGTTTTAGCATCAGTTTGGACTTGACTTGGAGTCTAATAGGTGAGCACGATGATAAAGTAGCATGTAATCATATTAAGCGATGCATAACGTAAGCAGACACGGAAGAGTGCAACCTCTCTTGCGGACCCGTGTAGTCCTCAAGGTCATCTGCTTAGCTGATGATGGTAATGTAGTTGTCGTGGCTGTCGGAGGCGGGGAAGAAGATCTGAGGCGGTGAAAGACAGTCTGGAGAGTGGATCCCTGTTGTGGTGAACCCTTCCATCGTTGGAGCAGCTGAGCTGGGGTGGAATACATCGCATCAGGAGCAGGACAAACCACACAAGGTTTTCTTTGACACATATCTGTAACAGAAGTAATTGCGTACGGGCTTGTCTAAATTTGAAGATTCTAACAAAGCAGGGATAGGAAATAGGCATGAATAGGATAGGAATGCATGTGCAAAACACAAAATTTAAAAACATAGGATTTCTACCAATCTAGATGTTTTGTTCACAAGAATTGGAAGATCAGAGGATGCAAAGAAGCATGGTGACATTAAGTCAAACCACAAGAAAATGTATGGTTATAATGCTATTAGGCTACTATCTCTTAGTCTTGTGCTTCATGAATAGGAATTTGAAAAGGAGGAGAGTGGAAATTATAATTCCTATGGTTTTTACTCAAGGAGAGACTAAAGGAAAAAATACTACAGTTTTCCTTTGCTCCATTCCATTGAACCAAATGCATGAATAGTAGTACCATAGGAAACTTTCCAATTCCTATATTTTTCCTTCCCTTTTCATTTCAAGCACTGGCGATTTAGTAGGTAGGCTTGAGCAAGGAAAATACTACACCCAAAAAAATGTTTTTGTGCTACTTCTACTACTTTGGACCCAGGCCACTTCCCTACTAGCTCAACTCCCAGGCCCATCGACAAATGCACAACTGATCAAACGCGCAGAGATAAATAATGATGGCATTCAAGAGAGTCCATCACGGATAGCTAAGTCGCCTGGTACCTCACTGCTTGTAATATAGTAGGATAAAATAATCGTATTTCACGTTATTACGTGTGCTTAATGGACAATATATATATATAACATGTAGAGTAAAAAAGAGATGCAACAAGTGTACAACCTCTTTGGCGAAGCCATGTCAATCTCGGCGTGATTGGGTTGGTCGGTGAGGATGCTCCGGCTGACTTGCCTGTCGAAGGAGGGGAAGAAGATCTTAGGCGTCTAGAGATGGAGCCCAGGGTACTGCTCCGCTGTGATGGAGGGTTTTGTCGTTCGAGCAGCTCTGGTGAGTTGTACGGCGCTGAGGCTGAATCAGGACAAGAGAGACAACGTTAACCTGAGTGGAATTCCAATAGAATCTCCGATAGATGACGTAAAATACATAACCACAAAGTGGTAGATGTAAAATACATCAGCTGCTGATCTATGAACTTAACTGTAGAAACTGAATTTAACTGTCAAAACTGAACTTAACCGTCGAAACTGAATTTTGCTATTGAAACTGAATTTTCCCTTCGAAACTGAATGCACTAGTAGTAGAAAAGCAGTAGCAGCAGTGCGTGCGAGAGCCGGGGCATCTGGTCGTGTAGCAGTTCATCTTCAACCTCCACCCCTAAGCCGCCAGCCACCACCGGCCAAACCGCCGCCCCCGGCGCCCGCGGCCGGTGGTGTAACACCTCGGATGTAACTTTCCATACTTGTAACTCCAACTCTTGCCATTTTCTGCTATGTGATATGATATTCCGTTCATGGTTGGGTGTTTGTCTTCGTTTTGCATTTTTTTCATGTCATGCATTTCATATCATGTTATCATGTGCATCTCATTTGCGTTCTTGTTCGTCTCATGAATCCGGTCATTTTCCCTGTTGTCCGTTTCGCAATTCGACGCTCTCTCATGCACCCGTTGTACCCCTCTAATCTTGTTTCGTGAATGGGAGAAAGACATTCTCGGAATGGGTAGAGATTTGTCGAGTGGTCTTGGTACATCACCGGTAGGCCGCCTGTCAAATTTCGCTCCATTTGGAGGTCGTTTGATGCCCCAACGGTTAACCGGGTAACCATAAAAGCCCCTCTCTTGTTGCAGCCCAACACCCCTACAAAACAGCCCACTAGCCCATCTAAACCCCCTCCATGCTCTCCTTCGTTGGATCACGATCGTGTGGGAGAAAACCGCACCTCATTTGGACTCTCCTAGCTCCTTCTACCTATAAATATGCCCCCCTCCAAATTCGCGGATGAAACCCTAAAAATCTTCCCTCTTCACGCCGGACGTGTCCGCCGCTGCCGGACACGCCCACGCCGCCCCCCCCCCCCCCCCCCCCCCCCGCCCCCCCCCCCCCCCCCGCAGTGAATCCCTGCGCGCCATGTGGCTCACCGCCGCCGTCCACCGCGCCGGCCCGCCCCCGGTCCCCTGGGCCCATCCGCCGCTGCCGCCCGCGCCCGCTCCTCCTCGCGTCGCCTGCCCCTACCGTCGCATCGCTGGCCGCCACCGCCACTCACTGCCGCCACTCATCGCCGCCTTCGCCGCCCCGCCTCCCGACGAGCCCCTTGTCGCTGGCGCCCCACCGGATCCGGCCCCGAGCTCCGGCCCCGACCTCTTCATCACCAGATCCGGTCGCCCCGGCCACCGGCGACCACCCCCTCGACTTCGGCCTCCTCCCAGAGCTCCCGCCGTCTCCTCCGGTGAACCTCGACGTCCGCATGGAACCCTAGATCCGATGTGAGGTTGACACCAAATTTCCTCTAAGTCCTGAAATTCATACGTTGTGATGCCCTGTTCAACATGCTATATCTCCGTGCTCAGTGCTCTGATTCATGCATATGCTATATCAAAATGTTCGTCTCGTGATTCTCTTCATGTTAATTAGTGGCATTTGCTTGCATGTTATTTTCTATATTGATGCCATTATCATTGTTGCAAAAGTGCTATATGATGTTGTCTGCTCGAATTTAACAGAACTTGATGATTTGTCATTTTTGTCCTATGAGCATGATGTTTACATGTTTTATGAGCTCCATCATGCCATATTCACAGGGGCGCAAGTCTTGTATTTTTGTGATATATGTGGTGACTAGCACATGCATGCAAAGTAGGCTCCATAATGTTGCTGATTTCAGACACTTAGTGATAGTCCTTTTCCTTTTACATTTTGATGCCATGTAAACTTGTTTCTACAATGAGATCTATGCATGTTTTGAGGTAGATCAGTAAGAGTGTTTTGCAGATGTGGTATTGCTCTATCTATTCATGCCTCTTATTGTAATTATGGAGTACTCTAGCATGTCATTTCCTTTCTCTACGTTTGCTAAATATTATTCCTGGCAGATTGTTAACATAAGATTCAATATTGGAATGGGTGTTGTTAGTGATGCATGTACCCTATTAACTTGCTCTTTCCATGCTTAGCTTCTTGAACATGTATACTTACTGCTAGTTACCTTTCTATGCCATGAAATGCTTTGTAGTGAGTGGCATGATCTTGCAAAGTTGCTATCATGAATCTGTTCCTGCCATGTCATGTTTTCTTGTGTCTCAAACTGTTCATATAACTTGCCATGTTTGCATCGGTGGCACATCATTTTCCTTGCATCTTGGGATAAAGTTTAGTAAGTGAGTTTTGTTCTATGTCTTTAGTACTAGCATGCCATGCCTTTGTTTGCCATGATATGTTCCTGTAGCATGTTGTTTGCAAGCTCTAAACATCGCTTCCTGATGCTGTGTTGACATGATTAGTATTTTTTCTAAGTCTGTGAAGTTGATATTATTTGCATTTTTGCCATGCTATTTAGAGCATGTTCTAGTGAGAACTAGCAGGAGCTCAGTGTTCATGATTTTTAGAGCATCATGTGTACTTTATGGTCATGTGCTTTGTTGCGATATTGAAGTGCTGTAGCATAGCTTCTTGTTGCATTCTAAGTGCTATGATGCTGTTAATTACAGATTTGCATCATTCTTGTATTGCTCGTCATTTGCAAACCATGCATCCGGTTCCGGTGATCCTTATATCGATTTCGACCGAAGTCACCTCATCTTTCCAGCGGCATACTTGGTTTGCCAAGTTGATTCCTTGATCATCTTTTCCCTTCCGGTGTACCCATATGCATTGCACATCATATCTTGCCTTCCATGCCATGTCTTGCATCATGTTGCTTGTGCATTGCACC
The DNA here is from genome assembly GCF_003073215.2 of Triticum urartu. Lineage (NCBI taxonomy): Eukaryota > Viridiplantae > Streptophyta > Magnoliopsida > Poales > Poaceae > Triticum > Triticum urartu. The sequence goes on from NC_053023.1 coordinate 524,265,736, forward strand.
ATGATTGATTATTGTTCCATTGCTTGTGTCCTTGCTTTGGGTAGAGCCGGGAGATGAGTATGTGAATGAGGAACCTGTTGACTACGCTAAGGAAGAGCAAGCTTTCGACAACCCTGAGAACATTGCAGGCAAGATGACCATTACCCTTGATATCACTTCTATCTTTGCTTGCTAGTTGTTCGTTCTATCGCTATGTCGCGCTACCTACCACTTGTTATATCATGCCGCACATATTGCCATGTCAAGCCTCTAACCCACCTTCCCAGCTAACCATTGTTTGGCTAAGTTACCGCTTTTGCTCAACCCCTCCTATAGCGTTGCTAGTTGCAGGTGCCTTGCAGGTTGTTCCATGTTGGAACTTGGATATGTTGGGATATCACAATATCTCTTATTTTAATTAATACATATATATACTTGGTAAAGGGTGGAAGGCTCGGCCTTATGCCTGGTGTTTTGTTCCACTCTTGCCGCCCTAGTTTCCGTCATACTGGTGTTATGTTCCTTCATTTCGTGTTCCTTACGCGGTTGGGGTTATGGGACCCCCTTGACAGTTCGCTTTGAATAAAACTCCTCTAGCAAGGCCCAACCTTGCTTTTACATTTTCCTAACAACCTATAACTTCAGCTTGGGTTCTTCAGACCCGAGGGTCATCTTTATTTTTACCCCCTGGGCCAGTGCTCCTTTGAGTGTTGGTCCGAACCGGGCAACCCTCGGGGCCACCTCGGGGAAACTTGAGGGTTGGTTTTACTCGTAGCTTGACCTATCCAGTGTGCCTTGATAACGAGATATGTGCAGGTCCTATCGTGATTTGTCGGCACATTCAGGCGGTCTTGCTGGTCTTGTTTTATCATAGTCGAAATGTCTTGTAACCGGGATTCCGATACTGATCGGCTCTTTCCGGGAGAAGGAATATCCTTCCTTGATCATGAGAGCTTGTGATGGGCTAAGTTGGGACACCCCTGCAGGTTATAAACTTTCGAGAGCCGTGCCCATGGTTATGTGGCAGATGGGAATTTGTTAATATCCGGTTGTAGAGAACTTGACACTTGACTTAATAAAAATGAATCAATCGCGTGTGTAGCCGTGATGATCTCTTTTCGGCGGAGTCCGGGATGTGAACACGGTCTAGTGTCATGCTTGAACGTAAGTAGTTTCAGGATCACTTCTTGATCACTTCTAGCTTCACGATCATTGTGTAGCTTATCACCTTACTCTTATTTGTGTATGTTAGCCACCATATTTGCTTAGCGCTTGCTGCAGCTCCACCTCATAACCTTATCCTACCCATAATCTTAAATAGACTTGATCTCGTGGGGGTGAGATTGCTGAGTCCTCCTAACTCACGGATACTTCCAAAACAGTTGCAGGTGTCGATGATACCAGTGCAGGTGATGCTACCGAACTCAAGTGGGAGTTCGACGAGGACCTTGTGTTGGGGAACGTAGTAATTTCAAAAATTTCCTATGCACATGCAAGATCATGGTGATTCATAGCAACGAGAGGGGAGAGTGTTGTCCACGTACCCTCGTAGACCGATGAAACGCCCTCGATGCGGCTATATCTCCCACATGTCGAAGCACGACTTAGAGGCATAACTGTATTGAAAGCAATGTCGCAAGTGAGGTAATCTTCACACAACCCATGTAATACATAAGGGAAAAAGATACATAGTTGTCTTACAATCGCCACTTCACACAATACATGAATAAAGCATTACATTCATCCAGTTACAATTAAGGTCCGACTACGGAACCAAAATAAAAGAAGACTACCCCAAATGCTACACAGATTCCCGATCGACCCAACTGGGCTCTGTTGGGGAACGTAGCAGAAATTCAAAATTTTTCCTACGTGTCACCAAGATCTATCTATGGAGAGACTAGCAATGAAGGGAAGGAGAGTGCATCAACATACCCTTGTAGATCGCTAAGCAGAAGCGTTCAAGTGAACGGGGTTGATGGAGTCGTACTCATCGTGATCCAAATCACCGGAGATCCTAGTGCCGAACGGACGGCACCTCCGCGTTCAACACACGTACAGCCCGGTGACGTCTCCCATTCCTTGATCCAGCAAGGAGAGAGGGAGAGGTTGAGGAAGACTCCATCCAGCAGCAGCACAACGGCGTGGTGGTGATGGAGGAGCGTGGCTATCCTGCGGGGCTTCGCCAAGCACCACAGAAGAGGAGGAAGAGAGAGGGAGGGCTGCACCAAGAGGCAGGGATCAGATCGCCTCTTATGGGCAGCCCTATGCCTCACTATATATAGGGAGAGGAGGAGGGTGCGCCCCCTCTAGGGTTCCCACCCCTAGGGGGGGCGGCAGCCCTAGATGGGCAAGGGGAGGCGGCCAAGAGGGGAGGGGAGAGGGAGGCGCCCCCTAGGGTGGGCCTTAGGCCCATCTAAGCCTAGGGTTTCCCTCTCTCCACCTCTTAGGCGCCTTGGGCCCTTGTGGGAGGCGCACCAGCCCACTTAGGGGCTGGTCCCTCATCACTCTTGGCCCATGCAAGCCTCCGGGGCAGGTGGCCCCACTTGGTGGACCCCCGGGACCCTCCCGGTGGTCCCGGTACGTTACCGATAAACCCCGAAACTCTTGCGGTGACCAAAACAGGACTTCCCATATATAAATCTTTACCTCCGGACCATCCGGAACTCCTCGTGACGTCCAGGATCTCATCCGGGACTCCGAACTACCTTCGGTAACCACATACAAACTTCCTTTATAAGCCTAGCGTCATCGAACCTTAAGTGTGTAGACCCTACGGGTTCGGGAGACATGCAGAAATGACCGAGACGTTCTCCAGTCAATAACCAACAGCGGGATCTGGATACCCATGTTGGCTCCCACATGTTCCACGATGATCTCATCGGATGAACCACGATGTCAAGGACTTAATCAATCCCGTATGCAATTCCCTTTGTCTATCGGTACGATACTTGCCCGAGATTTGATCGTCGGTATCCCGATACCTTGTTCAATCTCGTTACCGACAAGTCTCTTTACTCGTTCCGTAACACATCATCCCGTGATCAACTCATTGATCACATTGTGCACATTATGATGATGTCCTACCGAGTGGGCCCAGAGATACCTCTCCATCACACGGAGTGACAAATCCCAGTCTCGATTCGTGCCAACCCAACAGACACTTTCGGAGATACCCGTAGTGTACCTTTATAGCCACCCAGTTACGTTGTGAAGTTTGGCACACCCAAAGCATTCCTACGGTATCCGGGAGTTGCACAATCTCATGGTCTAAGGAAATGATACTTGACATTAGAAAAGCTTTAGCATACGAACTACACGATCTAGTGCTATGCTTAGGATTGGGTCTTGTCCATCACATCATTCTCCTAAATGATGTGATCCCGTTATCAACGACATCCAATGTCCATGGTCGGGAAACCGTAACCATCTATTGATCAACGAGCTAGTCAACTAGAGGCTTACTAGGGACATGGTGTTGTCTATGTATCCACACATGTATCTGAGTTTCCTATCAATACAATTCTAGCATGGATAATAAACGATTATCATGAACAAGGAAATATAATAATAACCAATTTATTATTGCCTCTAGGGCATATTTCCAACAGTCTCCCACTTGCACTAGAGTCAATAATCTAGTTCACATCGCCATGTGATTAACACTCATAGGTCACATCGCCATGTGACCAACATCCAAGAGTTTACTAGAGTCAATAATCTAGTTCACATCACTATGTGATTAACACTCAATGAGTTCTGGGTTTGATCATGTTGCTTGTGAGAGAGGTTTTAGTCAACGGGTCTGAACCTTTCAGATCCGTGTGTGCTTTACAAATCTCTATGTCATCTCCTAGATGTAGCTACCACGTTCTATTTGGAGCTATTCCAAATAACTGTTCTACTTGGAGCTATTCTAAATTGTTGCTCCATTATACGTATCCGGTATCTCTACTCAGAGCTATCCGGATAGGTGTTAAGCTTGCATCGACGTAACCCTTTACGACGAACTCTTTTACCACCTCCATAATCGAGAAAATTCCTTAGTCCACTAGTTACTAAGGATAACTTTGACCGCTGTCCTGTGATCCATTCTTGGATCACTCTTGTACCCCTTGACTGACTCATGGCAAGGCACACTTCAGGTGCGGTACACAACATAGCATACTGTAGAGCCTACTCTTAAGCATAGGGGACGACCTTCGTCCTTTCTCTCTATTCTGCCATGGTCGAGCTTTAAGTCTTAACTTCATACCTTACAACTCAGGCAAGAACTCCTTCTTTGACTGATCCATCTTGAACACCTTCAAGATCATGTCAAGGTATGTGCTCATTTGAAAGTACCATTAAGCGTTTTGATCTATCCTTATAGATCTTGATGCTCAATGTTCAAGTAGCTTAATCCAGGCTTTCCATTGAAAAACACTTTCCAAATAACCCTATATGCTTTCCAGAAATTCTACGTCATTTCTGATCAACAATATGTCAACAACATATATTCATCAGAAATTCTATAGTGCTCCCACTCACTTCTTTGGAAATACAAGTTTCTCATAAACTTTGTATACACCCAAAATCTTTGATCATCTCATCAAAGCATACATTCCAACTCCGAGATGCTTACTCCAGTCCTCATAAGGATTGCTGGAGCTTTGCATACTTATTAGCATCTTTCAGGATTGACAAAACCTTCCGGTTGTATCACATACAACCTTTCCTCAAGAAAAACGTCGAGGAAACAATGTTTTGACATCCTATCTGCAAGATTTCATAAATAATGCAAGTCGCTAATATAATTCCAACAGACTCTTAGCATCGCTACGAGTGAGAAAGTCTCATCGTAGTCAACTCCTTGAACTTGTCAAAAACATCTTAACGACAAGTCGAGCTTTCTTAATGGTGATTTACCATCATTGTCCGTCTTCCTTTTAAAATCCATCTGTACTCAACAGCCTTACGACCATCGAGCCGTTCTGCCAAAGTCTACACTTTGTTTTCATACATGGATCCTCTCTCGGATTTTATGGCCTCGAGCCATTTATCGGAATCCGGGCCCACCATCGCTTCTCCATAGCTCGTAGGTTCATTGTTGTCTAGCAACATGACTTCCAAGACAGGATTACGTACCACTCTGAAGTAGTACGCATCCTTGTCATCCCACGAGGTTTGGTAGTGACTTGATCTGAAGTTTCATGATCACTATCATAAGCTTCCACTTCAATTGGTGTAGGTGCCACAGGAACAACTCTTTGTGCCCTGCTATACACTAGTTGAAGTGACGGTTCAATAACCTCATCAAGTCTCCACCATCCTCCCACTCAATTCTTTCGAGAGAAACTTTTCCTCGAGAAAGGACCCGATTCTAGAAACAATCCCTTATTGCTTTCGAATCTGAGACAGGAGGTATACCCAACTGTTTTGGGTGTCCTATGAAGATGCATTTATCCGCTTTGGGTTCGAGCTTATCAGCCTGAAACTTTTTCACATAAGCGTCGCAGCCCCAAACTTTTAAGAAATGACAGCTTAGGTTTCTCTAAACCATAGTTCATACGGTGTCATCTCATCGGAATTACGTGGTGCCCTATTTAAAGTGAATGTGGTTGTCTCTAATGCCTAACCCATAAACTATTGTGGTAATTTGATAAGAGACATCATGGTATGCATCATATCCAATAGGGTGCAGTTATGATGTTCGGACACACCATCACACTATGGTGTTCCAGGCTGTATCAGTTGTGAAACAATTTCCACAATGTCTTAATTCTGTGCCAAACTCGTAATTCAGATATTCATCTCTATGATCATATCATAGATCTTTTATCCTCTTGTCACGACGATCTTTCAACTTCACCCTGAAATTACTTGAACCTTTCAATAATTCAGACTCGTGATTCATCAAGTAAATATACTCAACATCTACTCAAATCATCTGTGAAGTAAGAACATAACGATATCCACTACATGCCTCAGCACTCATTGGACTGCACACATCAAAATGTATTACTTCCAACAAGTTGCTTTCTAGTTCCATTTTACTGAAAACGAGGCTTTCAGTCATCTTGCCCATGTGGTATGATTTGCATGTCTCAAGTGATTCAAAATCAAGTGAGTCCAAACGGTCCATTTGCATGGAGTTTCTTCATGCATATACACCAATAGACATGGTTCGCATGTCTCAAACTTTTCAAAAATGAGTGAGCCCAAAGATCCATCAACATGGAGCTTCTTCATGCGTTTTATACCGATATGACTTACGTGGCAGTGCCACAAGTAGGTGGTACTATCATTACTATCTTATTGGCATGAACATGTGTATCACTACGATCGAGATTCAATAAACCATTCATTTTAGGTGCAAGACCATTGAAGGTATTATTCAAATAAACAGAGTAACCATTATTCTCCTTAAATGAATAACCGTATTGCGATAGACATAATCCAATCATGTCTATGCTCAACGCAAACACCAAATAACAATTATTTAGGTTTAACACCAATCTCGATGGTAGAGGGAGCGTGCGATGCTTGATCATATCAACATTGGAAACACTTCCAACACATATCGTCAGCTCACCTTTAGCTAGTCTCCGTTTATTCCGTAGCTTTTATTTCGAGTTACTAACACTTAGCAACCGAACCGGTATCTAATACCCTGGTGCTACTAGGAGTACTAGTAAAGTACACATCAACACAATGTATATCCAATATACTTCTATCGACCTTGCCAGCCTTCTCATCTACCAAGTATCTAGGGTAATTCTGCTCCAGTGGCTGTTCTTATTACAGAAGCACTTAGTCTCGGGTTTGGGTTCAACCTTGGGTTTCTTCACTAGAGCAGCAGCTGAATTGCCGTTTCATGAAGTATCCCTTCTTGCCCTTGCCCTTCTTGAAACTAGTGGTTTCATCAACAATTGATGCTCCTTCTTGATTTCTACTTTCGTGGTGTCAAACATCGCGAATATCTCAAGGATCATCATATATGTCCCTGATATATTATAGTTCATCACGAAGCTCTAGCAGCTTGGTGGTAATGACTTCGGAGAAACATCACTATCTCATCTGGAAGATCAACTCCCACTCGATTCAAATGATTGTTGTACTCAGACAATCTGAGCACAAGCTCAACAATTGAGCTTTTCTCCCTTAGTTTGCAGGCTAAGAAAATCGTCGGAGGTCTTATACCTCTTGACGTGGGCACGAGCCTGAAATCCCAATTTCAGCCCTCGAAACATCTCATATGTTTCGCGACGTTTCAAAAACGTCTTCGGTGCCTCAACTCTAAACCGTTTAACTGAACTATCACGTAGTTATCAAAATGTGTATGTCAGATGTTCGCAACATCCACAGACAACGTTCGAGGTTCAGCACACTGAGCGGTGCATTAAGGACATAAGCCTTCTATGAAGCAATGAGGACAATCCTCAGTTTACGGACCTAGTCCGCATAATTGCTACTATCAACTTTCAACTAAATTTTCTCTAGGAACATAACTAAACAGTAGAACTGAAGCGCGAGCTACGACATAATTTGCGAAGACCTTTTGACTATGTTCAGGATAATTAAGTTCATCTTATGAACTCCCACTCAGATAGACATCCCTCTAGTCATCTAAGTGATTACATGATCCGAGTCAACTAGGCCGTGTCCGATCATCACGTGAGACGGACTAGTCATCAACTCGGTGAACATCTTCATGTTGATCGTATCTACCATACGACTCATGCTCGACCTTTCGGTCTCTTGTGTTCCGAGGCCATGTCTGTACATGCTAGGCTCGTCAAGTCAACCTAAGTGTTTCGCGTGTGTAAATCTGTCTTACACCCGTTGTATGTGAACGTCTGAATCAAACACCCGATCATCACGTGGTGCTTTGAAACAACGAACTGTCGCAACGGTGCACAGTTAGGGGGAACACTTTCTTGAAATTTTAAGAGGGATCATCTTATTTACTACCGTCGTTCTAAGCAAATAAGATGTATAAACATGATAAACATCACATGCAATCAAATAGTGACATGATATGGCCAATATCATATGCTCCTTTTGATCTCCATCTTCGGGGCTCCATGATCATCATCGTCACCGGCATGACACCATGATCTCCATCATCGTGTCTTCATGAAGTTGTCTCGCCAACTATTACTTCTACTACTATGCTAACGGTTAGCAATAAAGTAAAGTAATTACATGACGTTTATGTTGACACGCAGGTCATAAATAAATTAAGACAACTCCTATGGCTCCTGCCGGTTGTCATACTCATCGACATGCAAGTCGTGATTCCTATTACAAGAACATGATCAATCTCATACATCACATATATCATTCATCACATCCTTTTGGCCATATCACATCACATAGCATACCCTGCAAAAACAAGTTAGACGTCCTCTAATTGTTGTTGCATGTTTTACGTGGCTGCTATGGGTTTCTAGCAAGAACGTTTCTTACCTACGCAAAGACCACAACGTGATATGCCAATTGCTATTTACCCTTCATAAGGACCCTTTTCATCGAATCCGATCCGACTAAAGTGGGAGAGACAGACACCCGCCAGCCACCTTATGCAACTAGTGCATGTTAGTCGGTGGAACCGGTCTCACGTAAGCGTACGTGTAAGGTTGGTCCGGGCCGCTTCATCCCACGATGCCGCCGAATCAAGATTGGACTAGTAACGGTAAGCATATTGAACAAAATCAATGCCCACAACTACTTTGTGTTCTACTCGTGCATAGAATCTACGCAATAGACCTAGCTCATGATGCCACTGTTGGGGAACGTAGCAGAAATTCAAAATTTTCCTACGTGTCACCAAGATCTATCTATGGAGAGACTAGCAACGAGGGGAAGGAGAGTGCATCTACATACCCTTGTAGATCGCTAAGCGGAAGCGTTCAAGTGAACGGGGTTGATGGAGTCGTACTCGTCGTGATCCAAATCACCGATGATCCTAGTGCCGAACGGACGGCACCTCCGCGTTCAACACACGTACAGCCCGGTGACGTCTCCCATCCTTGATCCAGCAAGGAGAGAGGGAGAGGTTGAGGAAGACTCCATCCAGCAGCAGCACAACGGCTGTGGTGGTGATGGAGGAGCGTGGCAATCCTGCAGGGCTTCGCCAAGCACCACAGAAGAGGAGGAAGAGAGAGGGAGGGCTGCACCAAAGGAGAGATCAGATCGTGTTATGGGCAGCCCTAGGCCTCACTATATATAGGGGAGAGGGAGGAGGGTGCGCCCCCTCTAGGGTTCCCACCCCTAGGGGGGCGGCAGCCCTAGATGGGAAGGGAGGCGGCCAAGAGGGGAGGAGAGATGGGGGCGCCCCCTAGGGTGGGCCTTAGGCCCATCTAAGCCTAGGGTTTCCCCTCTCTCCACCTCTTAGGCGCCTTGGGCCTATGTGGGAGGCGCACCAGCCCACTAAGGGGCTGGTCCCTCACCACTCTTGGCCCATGAAGGCCTCCGAGGTTGGTGGCCCCACTTGGTGGACCCCCGGGACCCTCCTGGTGGTCCCGGTACGTTACCGATAAACCCCAAAACTCTTCCGGTGACCAAAACAGGATTTCCCATATATAAATCTTTACCTCCGGACCATTCCGGAACTCCTCGTGACGTCTGGGATCTCATCCGGGACTCCGAACAACATTCGGTAACCACATACAAACTTCCTTTATAACCCTAGCGTCATCGAACCTTAAGTGTGTAGCCCCTACGGGTTCGGGAGACATGCAGACATGACCGAGACGTTCTCCGGTCAATAACCAACAGCGGGATCTGGATACCCATGTTGGCTCCCACATGTTCCACGATGATCTCATCGGATGAACCACGATGTCAAGGACTTAATCAATCCCGTATAGCAATTCCCTTTGTCTATCGGTACGATACTTGCCCGAGATTCGATCGTCGGTATCCGATACCTTGTTCAATCTCGTTACCGGCAAGTCTCTTTACTCGTTCCGTAACACATCATCCCGTGATCAACTCCTTGGTCACATTGCGCATATGATGATGTCCTACCGAGTGGGCCCAGAGATACCTCTCCGTTTACACGGAGTGACAAATCCCAGTCTCGATTCGTGCCAACCCAACAGACACTTTCGGAGATACCTGTAATGCACCTTTATAGTCACCCAATTACGTTGTGACGTTTGATACACCCAAAGAATTCCTACGGTATCCGGGAGTTGCACAATCTCATGGTCTAAGGAAATGGTACTTGACATTATAAAAGCTTTAGCATACGAACTACACGATCTTTGTGCTAGGCTTAGGATTGGGTCTTGTCCATCACATCATTCTCCTAATGATGTGATCCCATTATCAATGACATCCAATGTCCATGGTCAGGAAATCGTAACCATCTATTGATCAACGAGCTAGTCAACTAGAGGCTTACTAGGGACATGGTGTTGTCTATGTATCCACACATGTATCTGAGTTTCCTATCAATACAATTCTAGCATGGATAATAAACGATTATCATGAACAAGGAAATATAATAATAACCAATTTATTATTGCCTCTAGGGCATATTTCCAACAGGCTCCACTACTGATCAACTGGAAATGGAACAACACAAAGAACGAGATCTTCATAGGAGCTCCGCTTGAGCTCGGTTGCATCACCTTGCCACGGGTTCAACGGCACCTGCAAGCTGGTTGGAAGTATCTGTGAGGTCGGCAGGGACTCAGCAATCTCATACCCTCGCGATCAATACTATTTAAGCTTATAGGAAGGGCAAAGGTTTGATGTGGAGCTGCAGCAAGCGACTAGGCATATATGGTGGCTAACATATGCAAATGAGAGCGAGAAGAGAAGGCAAAAAGCACGGTCGAGGAAACTATGATCAATAAGTGATTCCTAGTACAACCTACGTCAAGCATTACACCAACACCGTGTCAGTTCCCGAAACACCGCCGAAAAGGAGACCATCACGGCTACACACACGGTTGATGTATTTAATTAAGATCAACTTCGGGTTTTCTACAACCGGACATTAACAAATTCCCATCTGCCCATAACCGTGGGCACGGCTTTCGAACGTTCAATCCCTGCAGGGGTGTCCCAACTTAGCCCATCACAAGCTCTCATGGTCAACGAAGGATATTCCTTCTCCCAAGACAATCCGATCAGACTCGGCATCCCGGTTACAAGACATCCTCGACAATGGTAAAACAAGTCCAGCAACACCGCCCGAATGTGCCAAAAAATCCCGATAGGAGCTGCACATATCTCGTTCTCAGGGCACACTCAGATGAGCGCTCCATACAACTAAAACCAAACCTCGAGTTTCCCCGAGGGGGCGCTGCACAGGGCTCTAGTTTGGACCAACACTCAGAGGAGCACTGGCCCAGCGGGGGGGGGGGGGGGGGGGGGGGGGGGGGGGGGGGGGTTAAAATAAAGATGACCCTCGGGCTCGCGAAAACCCAAGGGAAGGTTATAGGTTGTTAGTGCAAATGGTAAAACCAAGGTTGGGCCTTGCTGGAGGAGTTTTATTCAAGGTGAACTCTCAAGGGATTCGCATTATAACCCAACCACGTAAGGAACGCAAAATCCGGGAACATAACACCGGTATGACGGAAGCTAGGGTGGCAAGAGTGGAACAAAACACCAGGCATAAGGCTGAGCCTTCAACCCTTTACCAAGTATATAGATGCATTAATTAAATAAGAGATATTGTGATATCCCAACAAATATCCATGTTCCAACATGGAACAAACTCCAATCTTCACCTGCAACTAACAACACTATAAGAGGGGACAAGGTGGGTTAGAGGCTTGGCTTAACAATATGGGAGGCATGATAAGCAAGTGGTAGCTTTCGTAGCATAGGCATAGCAAAAGACCGAGCAACTAGCAAGCAAAGATAGAAGTGATTTCGAGGGTATGGTCATCTTGCCTGAGATCCCGTAAGGAAGAAGAATGAGTCCATGAAGAAGACAAACGAGCGTAGCCAACGGATCCTCACAAACGCAATGTTACTAGATTACCGAGAAGAAGTACACCGGAAAGAAAGCAAACAACATGGTAAACAATCATCACATAAGCATGGCACGAGCCACAAACAAGTATGATGCATGTCCGGTTTAATGATACATGGCATGGCATGGCAAAGTGCACAAACAATCCTACAAATTAAGTGGAGTTCAATATGCAACGGAGTTGCATATTGAAGAAAACACCACATGACTTATCTAGTTCTCTCTCGTTTATGTACCCAACAATATTAAATGTTGTGAGCATGGCAAGAGGGTGAAGCATAAGAAAACTACCTATCTAGGCAAGTTTAAATGAGGCCGGAACAACAAACAACAAGTCCGAAAAAATCCCCATGTGCAATTTAAGGATTTGGTACTGTTCTTCCCTAAACATAATGTTAGAGTTGTGAAACATGCTAGATGTGTGCATCATGTTAAACTAGGCATTTTCCACCCCATTTACATATAAAGTTTGTTAAAATCCGAGCTACGGTTATTTAGTTATGAAATAAATCATTTTAGCATGGCATAGGAGCAAATATAACCAAACAACATTTTAAACATTTCAAACATGCACGAAAGTTGAATATTATGAATCTAGATGCAAATCTAAGCATTTTTCACATTTGGAGTTTATACATATGATGCATAGATCATGAGTTATAAAATGCATGAAGACTAGGGACTAAACTATAAACTGGCAGTTTCCTGGATAAATGGGAAAATCGCTATGCGGAAAAAAATACAAGACCCGGGCTGAATCTTAGGCGGCCCAACAGTGCAGGGGAGCTCGGGCTGCTCACATCGGGGCCAGAGGAGAATATGGGCCTGCTGGGCTGGCAGATCTGGCTGGAGAGGTCTGGGCCTCAGTGTTGGAGGGGAGGCAGGCCGACGCAGCGGCTCGGGTCAACGCGGGTGCAGCGAAGGCGCTGACTGCGGGTGCACCGCGCGTTTCTGAAGAAAACAAACAGGGGACAGGCGCGGCGGCAGCTGGGCTTGCGGCGGCGCAAGATCCGGCCGGTGCTTGCCGTATCCGGCGCGGAGGAGGACGGGAATGGAATCCCGATGGACCTAGGTAGGTCGGGGATGGCAACAGAGGAGCTCCGGGGCCACAACGACCTCTTGTGATTGCTGACAGAGGCGAGGCGTGGAGCGAGGTAGAGATGGGGCTTCAGGTTCGGGCAGCCATGGTGGGGAGGCGACGACACGGACCCGGCGGGGACAGGCCGGAGATGGCAGCGGGGCGACGAACGGGCATAGTGCGGCAGAACTGCATCGGTGGATGCGGCAGCTCGACTCAAGCAGGGCGCCATGGCTCCAGGAACACGTGAGGGCAACAGAGGTGCAGGAGTGGTCAACGCACGTGGACAGGCGAGCGGGGAAGGCGAGGGGCAACGTAGACGACACTCGCAGAGGCAAAGCTCGAGCGCGAGCTCGCTGTCAACGGGAAGATGGCGCAAAGCAGGGCTCCGGCGGCACGGGGAGTTGGCGAAGGCAGCGGCGAGGAGAAGACTCCGGCGAGGTTGGTGCTTCTCCTGTTCGTACCACGTACAGAGATGGAGAGGGAGTTGAGAGAGAGGAGGAGAAGGAAACGGGAAGGAGGAAGGGGAGCAGAGGGGCGGCCTGGTCCGGTTACCTGCCGGACGGCGACGAGGAGCTGCAGCATGACCTGGTGCTCCGGTCGGCATGGCCAAGGAAGGCAGAGACGGCAGGGAGGGGAGGTGCTGCGGGAGGACGACGGGGCCGAGCAGAGGAGCTCGACGGGGCTGGATCGATGGTTGTATCACGGAAGGTGGTTGGCTGCGGGGTTTCCATGATTGATGGGTTGGATCCATGGAATTATCTGGTTGTGGTTGGCCCGATCTGGAAAACAAGGAGGAAAGTGACGGCTTCGGTTGGTGGTTTGGATCGGGAGGGGATCCCAAGGATGAGGAGATAGTGGGCTGGCGGCGGCGGAGGATGGGACAAGATTCCTAATTTCTTGGGTTGCCCACTATTTATATTGCAAAGGGATTAGGGTAGAGGCTAACTCGTCCCTCCGATCGCAATCGGACGAATGCGAATAAAATAGCTAGGGAGTCTAAAAAAGAAAAAGGTGACGTTTTGTAGATGTTTGGGGATGATCCGGACCCAACGGTGACGACTGCTTGGGTCGGGTTCGGAACAACTTTCGGGCGCGTGCGCGAGGAGGGTCGCGGGATGACGAGAGAGGTTAGGTAGGGCCTGGCGGTAGGTAGTGGACTGTGCAGAAGGCCTCAGGCTGAGAAAAGAGAAGAGAGAAGGCCCGGCGACTGTTTCCGGAGACCAAAAACGTTCGACGTCTTACCGACTATACTGTTGCTATAGTTAATCGTTGGGGCGTCAAACGAACTCCGAATGCCATGACACTTGACAGGCGGTCTATCTACACTATAATAAGAACACACGCCAACTTTCATCCCATTCCAAGAACATCTTCCGGCCACTTATAAAATAATATTTCGGACGTGCCGCGGGCGCATGCAAGTGTGTCTGGGCTCAGAACGGACAACGAAGGAACGAGGGGACCGGGACGGATGCAAGTTTTGAAAACATGCAGATGCAATGCGGATGATGACATGGCAAGATGCGACACACAAGCGAAAGGCAAGGCAACAACAGCGAATAACCGGAAGACACCTGGCGCATCAGTCTCTGGGCATCACAACACTCCACCACTACGAGAGGATCGCGTCCCGAGATCTAGAATGGCACCGGAGGGAAAACGAAAGAGGAAGAGGAGAGGTAAACTAAGTTGCTTCTTTGACAAACAAGTGAGACCAAAGAACCTTGAAAAGGTTAAGCCATTTTGGTAAAAGAATACAATGGAGATGACGAAGCTGAAAACACTCCGTTAGAAAAGAGGAACAAGGGAGAACAACTTCGGGCAGCACTCCGATTGAAAAGAAAAAGAATTGAATAAGAACTTGATAAGATTAGAAGATACTTGATGAAATCACAACACACTGCCTCCGGAACTATTGAATGAATGGAACAAGGGGTAAGAAAGATCTCAGACAGCAATCCGGTTGAAAATAGTTGCAAGGCTAGATAAGGCGAAAAGAACTTGAGCAAAAGGGCACAACACTCCGGTTAAATGGATAGGCATGAAAATAACATGATCTTTGATAAAACGAGATGATGGGTTGAAGAGAGCAATATCACAATGCCTCCGGAAGAAAAGAATAGAAGTTAGATCATTGGATAATAGAACGGAGAAAAAACAACATCTTGTATGCCTGATGAGCTTGAAAAGCATCTTTAGGAGTAGGGTCAAACGGAATTGTTGGCAAAAACACCAACGAAAAGAACAAGGATGTAGAGGACTTATGGAAAACATCTCGAAATTATGAGGTGAAATTCTGCCACTACTGGAAACAATAGATTGGATTGATATAAACAAAGAGACGAGACTATCTCGCCAGGAGGATAAATTAAGAACTTGGGTCACTTATAAGCACCATTCATAGCAACAGTCCTTAGGGAAGGCTTTAGGTGAAAATATAGCCCAAGATAAATCCAATGATGAGATTGATGGATTTAAAATACCTCATTCTTAACAACATGTGAATCATGAAACATGAACTCAAATTATCAAGAATGACATAATACCACCTCCAATGATATGGTAGAAAGAATTGCACTCCGGATTGCAAGAAGAAGAAAACTTGAAGTATATCTTGGCGGATCATAGCTTCGAGAGATATCTTGAAGAACAATTGAAGAATGAAAAAAAGCCTTGATGAACCACCATGAGGAACTCCGGTAATAAAAGGATGATCAAACAAAAGGAAAGAGAAGTTGAAGACACAAGCTGAAACCTTGTAATGATTTATAAGGATCTCCGTCGTGAGATAAAATGGAAAACCTCAGAACTTCGGAAAAGAAAGATGAAACAATTGAAATAGAGAATTTGAAGAACCTCCAGAATAAGGAATTAATCATTATGATGAAACAAGAATAAGAATTACATTATGCTTATCATTCACCAATTAAATTGATGACCAATAATGGATTTGGCACACTACTTATTCACGTAGTAAGGATTAAGATAGATATAGCGCAAACTAGAGAAGGTGTTCAACGAATCACCGGTAGGATGAAACAACGAATGAATTAATATGATAACCATGGAAAAGAGATCTTGAACAAACCACCGTAAGAATTGAAAAGGAACGAATAAAACATGAGAAAACACCGGGAAGGATCAGCAAATAAACGAAGATGCTTGAGAGAATTTACATCCATGAGAACGAAGAGATTACGAGATGATTAGAGAATCCTTGATTGAAAGCACCGGTATCATTGGAGAATGATAACTGAAATCTAAGAATGAAAAAACCTGAATTGATGGACTCCGGATAACAAACTTAGAAGACTCTTGAATTGCTTCGGATGGGTGAAAAGAATTCCCACAATCGAAAATAATTATGAGAGGATGGCAACAAGCTAGAATCACGATTGTTGAAGAGAATGGAGCAAGATTAAGGAGAAACTCTTCTTCGGTCTTCAAAATCTGAGAATGACGACGAGAAACACCACCAAATTGTTGAGATACTCCGGGATGAAAATTAGAAAGGTTGAGCCAACGATGAAAAGAATTTGAAAGATCTTGGAGAAATACATATGACCCATAATGAATCATTCTTATGTCAAACTTCAAAAAGAATTTGAGGAAAGCTCCGGTAAAATTAGAAGAGTCAGGTAAGATCCTGGGAAAGACCTGTGGGTTAGGGCCCACTCAAGAGAAAAAAAACACCGTTGAAAAGATTTGAAGAGAGAGAGAGATAGCACCGGTTGAATTAAAAGGCTTGAATGAGATAACATCCTCGAAAGATCTTGAACGAGAGCAGAGTGTGGAAACATGAATCTTCGAGATATCTTGAGCACTCCGGAACAATTGAATAGCGAGAAGTGGATGATTACGAGGTGCACCGGCATAAGAAAAGCATTGGGCAAAAAGAAAAGACTATGCTCAATACCAAAGCTTGAATTGAATCCACCGGAGAAGGAAAAGAATGAAGAATGATGAACTTGAGGTTCCGTTAGGATCTTCATGAGAATCACCGGGTAAGGACATTGATTGAAAAGAAAGAAGAGGCTTCACAAGAATAAGATGGATAGTTGATTAAGAACTCTGAGTCTCGAAGAAAAGGGGTGGGTGGGCGGGAAAAACAAAGTGAACTTGGAGACAGATGAAACAAACACCGTTGAGAAGAACTGATACTTGATCTTGCGGATGTTGAAATGATCGGATCCACTTGAAGAGAAACACACCGGTTGAAAAGGATTGACAAAACAATCTCGATGATCAAGAATGATTAGTATTCGCATAGAAGTATGAGAACACTGCTTGGGAAAGGTATGGAATCAACATTTGACTCTGAAGCAACTCGAATACCACAATTCGAAACAAAACAAAGTATTGGCTTGCAAAATAAACCGGAACAAACATATGATAGAGACTTCGTCCGAAGTTTTTGTGGTGGGGCCTACACGGGCTCGATCGTACAGCACCATCATGTACAAGGCAGTGCACATGACATACGAAGCGTCCCCGAGTCAGCATAGCCAAGGACTCTTTAAGACACAACGAGACCACTGTAAAACCAATCGTGGATAGGCGGACCACTAGACGTCGAACCCCAATTTCATATCATACATCTGTCAAAAAGAAATCCTAAGAGCTACTTGAATTCCCACTTATAAACTCCCGAATTTTTTCGGTTATGCAATCAGGTGTTGGGGATACAGGGGAAGCATAATATCTCACCCAAACTAACAAATCCTACATCCAGCTGTATCCATCCTTCAACACATAACCAAGAAACCTTCGGAAATCGTTTACCTCAACCTTCGAAAAGCATCCGTTATACGAGTTATGGCAATACTCCCGAACTCCCGCCCTAGTACTGGGTGGCGTTGAGGTTATCTCACCAACAACTGCATAAAAGAGATTTTCGATGTCGGCGAAACTAAACTCAGGTATTCCAGAACTGCAACGATAAAATTGTGACGACAACACCTTGAAGCTCAACTCCCCGGGACACTGCCACAACCCCTAAATGTCAGGAGGCACCAAGAACAATATTCTCATCACGAAACCATCGGAACGATTCCAAGATACCCGCGTGATCCTAAAAAAAAATTCAGTGAAATTTGAGAAGAGAAGAGTCAAAACTCTACGTCAGGATGCCTCACCAGAGCGACGAAGGGACTGAGGAGTAAAAAGAATTCCTAGTCTCTGACATATATAATTCCTAAATGACTCAAAACATTTCTAGACTCAATAACGCCAGCGATTCGATCAAGCAGGGGGCTCGTAAGGTCGGGGAAGGCTCTGATACCAACTTGAAATGCCCTCGATGTGGCTATATCTCCCACGTGTCGAAGCACGACTTAGAGGTATAACTGCATTGAAAGCAATGTCGCAAGTGAGGTAATCTTCACACAACCCATGTAATACATAAGGGAAAAAGATACATAGTTGGCTTACAATCGCCACTTCACACAATACATGAATAAAGCATTACATTCATCCAGTTACAATCAAGGTCCGACTACGGAACCAAAATAAAAGAAGACTACCCCAAATGCTACACAGATCCCCGATCGACCCCAACTGGGCTCCACTACTGATCAACTGGAAATGGAACAACACAAAGAACAAGATCTTCATAGAGCTCCGCCTTGAGCTCGGTTGCGTCACCTGCACGGTTCAACGGCACCTGCAAGCTGGTTTTGGAAGTATCTGTGAGTCACGGGGACTCAGCAATCTCATACCCTCGCGATCAAGACTATTTAAGCTTATTGGAAGGGCAAAGGTATGATGTGGAGCTGCAGCAAGCGACTAGCATATATGGTGGCTAACATATGCAAATGATAGCGAGAAGAGAAGGCAATAGAACGGTCGAGAAACTATGATCAAGAAGTGATCCTAGTACAACCTACGTCAAGCATTACACCAACACCGTGTTTAGTTCTCGGACACCGCCGAAAAGAGACCATCACGGCTACACACACGGTTGATGTATTTTAATTAGGATCAACTTCGGGTTTTCTACAACCGGACATTAACAAATTCCCATCTGCCCATAACCGTGGGCACGGCTTTCGAACGTTCAATCCCTGCAGGGGTGTCCCAACTTAGCCCATCACAAGCTCTCATGGTCAACGAAGGATATTCCTTCTCCCAAGACAATCCGATCAGACTCGGCATCCCGGTTACAAGACATCCTCGACAATGGTAAAACAAGTCCAGCAACACCGCCCGAATGTGCCAAAAAATCCCGATAGGAGCTGCACATATCTCGTTCTCAGGGCACACTCAGATGAGCGCTCCATACAACTAAAACCAAACCTCGAGTTTCCCCGAGGGGGCGCTGCACAGGGCTCTAGTTTGGACCAACACTCAGAGGAGCACTGGCCCAGGGGGGGGGTTTAAAATAAAGATGACCCTCAGGCTCACGAAAACCCAAGGGAAGGTTATAGGTTGTTAGTGCAAATGGTAAAACAAAGGTTGGGCCTTGCTGGAGGAGTTTTATTCAAGGCGAACTGTCAAGGGGTTCCCATTATAACCCAACCGCGTAAGCAACGCAAAATCCAGGAACATAACACCGATATGACGGAAACTAGGGCGGCAAGAGTGGAACAAAACACTAGGCATAAGGCCGAGACATCCACCCTTTACCAAGTATATAGATGCATTAATTAAATAAGAGATATCGTGATACCCGAACAAATATCCATGTTCCAACATGGAACAAACTCCAATCTTCACCTGCAACTAACAACGCTATAAGAGGGGCTGAGCAAAGCGGTAACATAGCCAAACAACGGTTTGCTAGGACAAGGTGGGTTAGAGGCTTGGCTTAACAATATGGGAGGCATGATAAGCAAGTGGTAGGTATCGTAGCATAGGCATAGCAAAAGAGCAAGCAACTAGCAAGCAAAGATAGAAGTGATTTCGAGGGTATGGTCATCTTGCCTGAGATCCCGCAAGGAAGAAGAACGAGTCCATGAAGAAGACAAACGGGCGTAGCCAATGGATCCTCACAAATGCGATGTTACCGGATTACCGAGAAGAAGTACACCGGAAAGAAAGCAAACAACATAGTAAACAATCATCACATAAGCATGGCACTATGCACAAATAAGTATGATGCATGTCCGATTTAATGATACATGGCATGGCATGGCAAAGTGCACAAACAATCCTACAAATTAAGTGGAGTTCAATATGCAATGGAGTTGCATATTGAAGAAAACACCACATGACTTATTTAGTTCTCTCTCATTTATGTACCCCACAAGATTAAATGTTGTTAGCATGGCAAGAGGGTGAAGCATAAGAAAACTACCTATCTAGGCAAGTTTAAATGAGGCTGGAACAACAAACAACAAGTCCGGAAAAATCCCCATGTGCAATTTAAGGATTTGGTACTGTTCTACACTAAACATAATTTTAGAGTTTTTAAACATGCTAGATGAGTGCATCATGTTAAAATAGGCATTTTTCCACCCCATTTACATATAAAGTTTGTTAAAATCTGAGCTACGGTTATTTAGTTATGAAATAAATCATTTTAGCATGGCATAGGAGCAAATATAACCAAACGGCATTTTAAACATTTCAAATATGCATGAAAGTTGAGTATTATGAATCTAGATGCAAATCTAAGCATTTTTCATATTCGGACGATGATAACTGCCACACGTGTGGCACCTAGGGGGTATGTGCCGCACGCCCCGTGTGGCATCGACACAGGCCTGCCCACACGAGCACGTTCGGGCGCGCCCCGCCACAGCCCGCACGTTCGGTGCGCAGCGCGATCGCCCCACGCGAGCACGTCCGGGCGAGCGACCACGCGGCCCGCACGACCAGTCTCGACCGTCACACCTCCCCGCCTGCGAGCCACACGCCCCGCATGGCAGTAACCACGCGTCCTGTCGCGGTTGCCATGGTCTGGACCCTCTTCCATGTTCGTTTAACTGCAGTTGCCATGTTGCTAAACTACAGTTGCCATGTCGGGACAACTACAGTTGCCATGGTTGCTCAACTACAGTTGCCATCTCAGGTCAAGTGCCAGGTGCCATTTTTGGGCAACTGCAGTAGTTGCCATGTGTGGTCTGGTCTACTATGATTGCCATGATTTAAAAACTTTAGGAGTTGCCACCTACTAACACTAGACAGTTGCCATGTAGCACTACAAAAACATGGCAGAAACATGTTCGGGTAAAAAAGAGAGTTGACATGAACCCTAGGGCAGTTGCCATGTACCGTGCAAAAACACATGGCAACTGGTAGCTTTGGGGTGTGGGAGAGGAGACGTCAGTTGCCATGTTCTGCTTACAAGCACACTAGGGCAGTTGCCATGCAAAAACACATGGCAACTGATAGCTTTGGGTGTGTGGGAGAGGATACGGCAGTTGCCATGTTCTGCTTACAAGCACACTAGGGCAGTTGCCATGAAAAAAACACATGGCAACTGATAGCTTTTGGTGTGTGGGAAAGGAGACGGGCATGTGGGCGACGGTGGTATCTTTAGGAGTTGCCACCTACTAACACTAGACAGTTGCCATGTAGCGCTACAAAACAGACGTGGCAACAATAACATGTTCGGGAAAAAGAGAGTTGCCATCTGCTTACGATCACAAGTAGGTCAGTTGCCATGTATCCTGCAAAAACAGATGGCAAATGACAGTTTGGGTGTGGGAGAGTGGGAAAATGGGCAGTCGTGGGAGATGCGGAACAGAAGTCGTGCGCGGTGTGCGGGCGCGACGGCAGTTCCACCGCACGCCCCGACTCGCAACCGGTCTCGTACGAGGGAGAAACAGCGTGCAGGCGAACTCTCTTACACGCCGCACATGTGACTTGTCCTACGTGGCACAAAAAATCAACAGCTTCGTGCCAATATTCGTGCAAAAGGGAATCAACGATGATGGACGCGTGTGGACGAGTTGGTTAACGCCCACACGTGTGGGCGTTAACATTTCCGTTGGAGTTTATACATATGATGCATAAATCATGAGTTATAAAATGCATAAGACTAGGGACTAAACTATAAACTGGCAGTTTCCTGGATAAATGGGAAAATTGCAATGCGGAAAAAATACAAGACCCGGGCCGAATCTTAGGCGGCCCAACAGTGCAGGGGAGCTTGGGCTGCTCACATCGGGCCTAGAGGAGAAGATGGGCTGGCTGGGCTGGCAGATCTGGCTGGAGAGGCCTGGGCCTCAGCGCTGGAGGGGAGGCAGGCCGACGCAGCGGCTCGGGTCAACGCGGGCGCAGCGAAGGCGGTGCGCCATGCGTTTCAGAAGAAAACGAACAAGGGACAGGCGCGGCGGCAGCTGGGCTTGCGGCGGCGCAAGATCTGGCCGGTGCTTGCCGTATCCAGCGCGGAGGAGGACGGGAATGGAATCCCGATGGACCAAGGCAGGTCGAGGATGGCAACAGAGGAGCTCCGGGGCCACGATGACCTCTTGTGATTGTTGACAGAGGTGAGGCGTGGAGCGAGGCAGAGATGGGCATCAGGTTTGGGCGGCCATGGTGGGGAGGCGACGACGCGGACCCGGTGGGGACAGGCCGGAGATTGCAGCGGGGCGACGAACGGGCGTAGTGCGGCGGAATTACATTGGTGGATGCTGCAGCTCGACTCAGGCAGGGCGCCATGGCTCCAGGAACACGTCAGGGTGGCAGAGGCGCAGGAGTGGTCAACGCACGCGGACGGGCGAGCGGGGAAGGCGAGGGGCAACGCAGACGACGCTCGCAGAGGCAAAGCTCGAGCGCGAGTTCGCAGTCAACAGGAAGATGGCGCAAAGCAGGGCTCCGGCGGCGTGGGGACTTGGCGAAGGCAGCGGCGAGGAGAAGACTCCGGCAAGGTTTGTGCTTCTGCTATTTGTACCTCGTACAGAGACAGAGAGGGAGTTGAGAGAGACGAGGAGAAGGAAACGGGAAGGAGGAAGGGGAGCAGAGGGGCGGCTTGGTCCGGTTACCTACCGGACGGCGACGAGGAGCTGCAGCATGACCTGGTGCTCTGGTCGGCGTGGCCAAGGAAGGCAGAGACGGCAGGGAGGGGAGGTGCTGCGGGATGACAACGGGGCCGAGCAGAGCAGCTCGACGGGGCTGGATCGATGGTTGTACCGAGGAAGGTGGTTGACTGCGGGGCTTCCATGATTGATGGGTTGGATCGATGGAATTGGCTGGTTGTGGTTGGCCCGATCTGGAAAACGAGGAGGAAAGTGATGGCTTCGGTTGGTGGTTTGGATCAGGAGGGGATCCCAACGAGGAGGAGATAGTGGGCTGGCGGCGGCGGAGGATGGGACAAGATCACTAATTTCTAGGGTTGCCCACTATTTATATTGCAAAGGGATTCGGGTAGAGGCTAACTCGTCCCTCCGATCGCAATCGGACGAACGCAGATAAAATAGCTAGGGAGTCCAAAATAGAAAACGGTGACGTTTTGTAGATGTTTGGGGATGATCCGGACCCAACGGTGACGACTGCCTGGGTCAGGTTCGGAACAACTTTCGGGCGCGCGCGCGAGGAGGGTCGTGGGCTGACGAGAGAGGTTAGGTAGGGCCTGTTGGTAGGTAGTGGACTGTGCATAAGGCCTCATGCTTAGAAAAGAGAAGAGAGAAGGCCCGGCGACTGTTTCCGGAGACCGAAAACGTTCGACGTCTGACCGACTATACTGTCGCTATAGTTAATCGCTGGGGCGTCAAACGAACTCTGAATGCGATGAAACTTGACAGGTGGTCTATCTACACTATAATAGGACCACACGCCATCTTTCATCCAATTCCGAGAACATTTTCCTGCCACTTATAAAATAATATTTCGGACATGCCGCGGGCGCGTGCAAGTGTGTCTAGGCTCAGAATGGACAGCGGAAGGAACGAGGAGACCGCGACGGATACAAGTTTTAAAAACATGCAGGTGCAATGCGGATGATGACATGGCAAGATGCAACACACAAGCGAAAGGCAAGGGAACAACAGCGAATAACCGGAAGACCCTTGGCGCATCGGTCTCGGGGCATGACAACCGAAAGCGGAAGCGTTAGCACAACGCGGTTGATGTAGTCATACGTCTTCACGATCCGACCGATCAAGTACCAAACGCACGACACCTTTGAGTTCAACACACGTTCAGCCCGATGATGTCCCTCGAACTCCGATCCAGCCGAGTGTTGAGGGAGAGCTTCGTCAGCACGACGGCGTGGTGACAATGTTGATGTTCTACCGACGCAGGCTTCGCCTAAGCATTGCTATAGTATTATCGAGGTGGACTATGGTGGAGGGGGGCACCACACACGGCTAAAAGATCAAACAGATCAATTTTTGTGTCTTTGGGGTGCCCCCTGCCCCCGTATATAAAGGAGTGGAGGAGGGGGAGGGCCGGCCCTCTCTATGGCGCGCCCTAGGGGAGTCCTACTCCCACTGGGAGTAGGATTCCCCTTTTCCTAGTAGAACTAGGAGCCCGTCCAATTAGTAGGAGTAGGAGGGAAGGAAAAGGGAAGGGAAAAGGAGAAGGAAGGAAGGGGGCGCCCCCTCCCTAGTCCAATTCAGACCAGCCCATGGGGAGGGGTGCGGCCACCTTTTGAGGCCTTTCTATCCTTTCCCGTATGGCCCATTAAGGCCCAATACGAATTCCCGTAACTCCCCGGTACTCCCGAAAATACATGAATCACTCAGAACCTTTCCGATGTTCGAATATAGTCGTCCAATATATCGATCTTTACGTCTCGACCATTTTGAGACTCCTCGTCATATCTCCGATCTCATCCGGGACTCCTAACTCCTTCGGTACATCAAAACACATAAACTCATAATATAACCGTCATCAAACTTTAAGCGTGCGGACCCTACGGGTTCGAGAACTATGTAGACATGACCGAGACATGTCTCCGGTCAATAACCAATAGCGGAACCTGGATGCTCATATTGGCCCCTACATATTGTACGAAGATCTTTATCGGTCAAACCGCATAACAACATACGTTGTTCCCTTTGTCATCGGTATGTTACTTGCCCGAGATTCGATCATCGGTATCTCAATACCTAGTTCAATCTCGTTACCGGCAAGTCTATTTACTCGTTCCGTAATACATCATCCCGCAACTAACTCATTAGTTGCAATGCTTGCAAGGCTTATAGTGATGTGCATTACCGAGTGGGCCCAGAGATACCTCTCCGACAATCGGAGTGACAAATCCTAATCTCGAAATACGCCAACCCAACAAGTACCTTCGGAGACACCTGTAGAGCACCTTTATAATCACCCAGTTACGTTGTAACGTTCGGTTGCACACAAAGTGTTCCTCCGGTAAACGGGTGTTGCATAATCTCATAGTCATAGGAACATGTATAAGTCATGAAGAAAGCAATAGCAATAAACTAAATGATCAAGTGCTATGCTAACGGAATGGATCAAATCAATCACATCATTCTCTAATGATGTGACGCCGTTAATCAAATGACAACTCATGTCTATGGCTAGGAAACTTAACCATCTTTGATTCAACGAGCTAGTCAAGTAGAGGCATACTAGTGACACTCTGTTTGTCTATGTATTCACACATGTATTATGTTTCCGGTTAATACAATTCTAGCATGAATAATAAACATTTATCATGATATAAGGAAATAAATAATAACTTTATTATTGCCTCTAGGGCATATTTCCTTCACCTTGGTCGCTACCACGTGTCTTTTCCTGATGATCAATAGTGGTTCCCAGTTGGGACGATCGGGGATCTAGCATTTGGGGTTTATATTCCTTTTATTTGGCTGTCCGTAGTCGGACTATGAGGGTACTCTGATGTTGTATGACTTATTTGAATATTGTGTGACGTGGTGAGTGTAAGCCAACTCTATTTATCCCTTTCTTGTTCATTACATGGGATGTTGTGAAGATGACCCTTCTTGCGACAAAACCACTATTGAGAGGATCAAGAAGAGGTGTCTAGAGGGGGGGGGTGAATAGATTCTTAACAAGAAAAAGTTGCAGTTTTTATTTTCTTCAAGTTAAGGTAGAGTTTTAGCGCAAGTTTAAACATTCACAATACATATCAAGAAAGAATGACAAGAGTATATGAGCAGTGCAAAGTAAGGCATGCAATTTGCAAGAATGTAAATGGATGGGATTGGAGTGTGCAAACGCAGTTGGACACACGGAGATTTTTGGCGTGGTTCCGATAGTGGTGCTATCGTACATCCACGTTGATGGAGACTCCAACCATGAAAGGTAATTTTTGCATGAGTCCACGGAGTGCTCCACCCACGAAGGGTCCACGAAGAAGCAACCATGTCTGTCCCACCATGGCCGTCGCCCACGAAGGACTTGCCTCACTAGGGTAGATCTTCACGAAGTAGGCGATCTCCTTGCCCGTACAAACTCCCTGGTTCAACTCCACAATCTTGACAGAGGCTTCCCAAGTGACACCTAATCAATCTAGGAGACACCACTCTCCAAAAGGTAATAGATGGTGTGTTGATGATGAAATCCTTGCTCTTATGCTTCAAATGATAGTCTCCCCAAGACTCAACTCTCTCTCATAGGATTGGATTTGATGGAAAGATGATTTGAGTGGAAAGCAACTTGGGGATGGATAGAGATGAAGATTTATGTAGTTGGAGTGGAAGATCTTGATCTCAACACAAGTGTAGGTGGTTCTCTCTCAGAAAATGTAAGTTGGAAGTGTAGGCATGTTCTGATGGCTCTCTCGGCAAATGAGGAGTGGGTGGAGGTGTATATATAGCCTCCACACAAAATCTAACTGTTACACACAATTTACCAAACTCGGTGGGACCGAATCGGAAAACTCGGTCAGACCGATTTAGTTCATAATGTGACCGTTAGGCTTTTCGGAGGGACCGACGTGATCAACTCGGTGAGACAGATGTGCTAGGGTTAGGGTAAAACCTCATCTCGGTTTGACCACTTACACAAACTCGGTGAGACCAATTTTGGTAATAAGAAAAATAGAGAGTTGGTCAAGCAAACTCGGTGGGACCGAAATTATTGCAATAGGTAACTGAGAGTTTGCAAACCTATCTCGGTGAGACCGAGATGCCATCGGTTAGACCGAATTGATTAGGTTTTTTGGTAGTGGCTATGTCAATTGAACTCGGTGGCGCCGGATGGAAAATTTTGGTGGGGCCGAGTTTGACTTCTGGTTTGGGACATATGTGGACATGAGAAAGTGGTTGACGGCTTTGGAGCACATCACTATGCACTTTGAGCAAGCAAGCCATTAAGCAACACCAAGTCTCCTTTTAATAGTATTGGCTTTCCTATGGAGTCAATGTGATCTTGCATCACTAAAAGCAAAATGCAGGGTCTTGGGCTTTGAGCTTGAGCCAATCCTTTGTCCTTGTCACTACTGGAATCAGGGATTTTGCCGTGTGCTAGCTGACGGCAAAGAAGGTCTTTGCCATCAGCTACCAAAAAGCAGACGACAAACAACCGGCAGACGGCAAAGAAGGTCTTTGCCATATGTTACTTCTTTGCCGTCGGCCGGCTGATGGCAAAGAGGGAGGTGGCCCCACTAACGATCCGATTAGAAATACTTAACGGCCCCCCTCTTTGCCGTCCGCTAGCAGACGGCAAAGATAAAAAGCAAGCGGACGGCAAAGGTTCGGCGGACGGCAAAGGTTCGGTGGCCCCACTAACCTAACGCCTGGCCGATCGAGCCCCACCCCCGCCTGTTACTATCTCTTCTCTCCGTCTCTCCTCCCCAACGCCCGGCCACCACCAGATCCACCCACCGCCGCCCCCGCCGCTCGCCCCGGCCCCCGCCCCCGCTTGCCCCGTCGGCCCACCACCCCGTCGCCCCCATCCCACCCGCTGATGCCCCGGCGCCGCCCTTGCCGCCCGGCACCGCCCCCGCCGCCCACCCCGCCCCTGCCGCCCGGTGTCGCCCCACCATCCCGCCGCCCGGCGCTGCCCCTGCCGTCCGTCGCCGGCCCACCCGCCCAACTGCCCCGGCGCGCCGCCACGTCGCCGGCCCACCCGCCCACTGCCCCGACTGTCCCATTGCCCCGGTGGGTTTTTTTCTTCTGTTTTTTCATATTTTTTGCTGTTTAATTGTTAGTGTTAGATTTAGAAGTAGAATAATTATAAGTAGAAGAAAAGAAGTAGAAGAAGTAGAAGTAGAAGATGTAGAAGAAGAAGAAGAAAAGAAAAGAAGTAGAAGAAGAAGAAAGGAAGAAAAGAAAAGAAATAGGAAAAAATGAAAAAATAATAAGAAGAAAAAAAGTAGAAAAATGATGAAAAAAGAAGAAGAAGAAGAAGAAGAACAGAAGTAGAAGAAGAAGAAAAGAAGAAACGAAAAGAAGTAAAAGAAGTAGAAAAAAGATGAAAGAAGAAGAAGAAGAAGAAAGTAAAGAAGAAGAAGAAGAAGAAGAAGAAGAAGAAGAGAAAGAAAGAAGAAGGATAGAAGGAAGCACCTTGAGACCACACCCCGACACCCCGACCACCTGACCCGCTGACCCCGACACCCCGACACCTCGACCCACTGACCCCGACACCCGACCCCGACACGACACCCCGGCACCCCGACCCCGACACGACACCCCGACCCCGACCCCCTGACCCCGACACCCTGGACCCCGACACCACACCCCGACCCCCGACCCCGACACGGCACCCCGACACCAACACGACACCCCGACCCCCGACACCTCCCGAAAAGGTGCTCTTTGGCCTTCCAGAGGCCGACGGGGTCATATATTTGTGAATTATGAGTTAGGTCATATATTTTTTGATTTTGTTTTGAAAAATATCATATATAATTGTGTTGATCGGGTAGATTTAAATGTTCAGTTGTTTCATCGCTACGAGGTTTGGTGTTCGACGACCTCGTCGTGCGTTTGACGAGCTCTGCCCCCTCGTTCGTGGGTGAGCACAAATGACATGTCCTCCTCCCTCATTAATTATTTGCTCTGTTCTGGTGTTTGTGCAGATGAAACTTGATAGCTAGCTATATATGTGTCTTGAATCATCAATATGCGTAACCAATATGTGTCTCCCATTCGAAAGCGTTACAGTTATAAATATGCATGCATTTGCATATTTATAGCCTTGATTCTTTCGAATTGCCCAACGCTATCCTTGGACAGCCCGACTATGTGTAGATTGGGTTCGTTTTCCATATGCTTTGCTCCGGATCCAACGCATAAATTTCATCAGTGCCTCCCCAGTTGTTCTCCGGGTACACATCCTCTCTGTTTATTGCAGAGACGTGTATCTGGAGAACATCGGGGAGGTGCTGCCGAAATTTTGCTTCGGATCCGGAGCATAGCATGGGAAAATGAACCCAATCTACACATACTCGGGTGGGATTAGGACCTATCATTACCTATTAGAGTGTAGGTTGCATTAACATAATAAAATTGACAAAATAGATCAACTGATGAATATATACATGGTGAACTATATATATATATATTTGTTGTGTGTCCCGTAGATCTGAAAGTCAAGATGAGTGATCGTGCGTGGATGTATACCGGTCACACTGGTCAGGACAAATGGGGCGCTGAATTGTTCACAAAAACCAAGGGTTTGTGCAAGCCGCATTTGCAAATGGCCAGAGGAAGACCTGGTGCCCCTGTTTCCGATGCAGCAATTGGGAAAAGAGGACAGAGGCTGAAATGGGCAAACACCTGCAGAAGAGTGGTTGTACGCCTGATTATATGGTGTGGACATATCATGGTGAGTCTGCCCAACGTGACCGAGCTGAGGTGGTTCATCGTCGCACCGACGAGCATGGTACCGGGATGGAAAACATGGTGCAAGACTTTGATGATGCTCGGGATTCGGACGGGGAGATGGAGGAATCTGCAAAGGTGAAAGTGCAACTATCCCTGGGTGGTTTTGGTAATTCCTAACAACATATAGCTCATTGAGCTAACATTATTCCAAGATTAATATTTCAAGAAAAGCTCAATGAATGGCATGGCATGGATGAGGAAAGTGGATCCCTCAAAATTCTAAGGACAAAAAGTTTGGCTCAAGCTTCAAGATCAAGACTCTACATTTTATATTTTAGTGATCCAAGATCACATTGAGTCTATAGGAAAAGCCAATACTATCAAGGAGGGATGAGGTGTTGCTTAATGGCTTGCTTGCTCAAAGTGCTTAGCGATATGCTCCAAAATCCTCAACTACCTTCCCACATCTACATATGACCTAAACCAAAAGTCAAACTCGGCCCCACCGATTCTTTCTATCTGGCGTCACCGAGTTTCAAATGTCATAGCCACTGCCACAAACCCTAGGCAAATCGGTCTCACCGATAGGGATCTCGGTCTCACCGAGATGGGATTGTAATCTCTCTGTTTCCCTTCGTAACGTTTCGGTCTTACCGAGATGAGCAATCGGTCCCACCGAGATTGCAATGTATACTCTCTGTTTCCCTTTTGTAACATTTCGGTCTCACCGAGATGAGCGAATCGGTCCCACCGAGTTTACCTGACCAACTCTCTGGTTAGCTTATTACCAAAATTGGTCCCACCGAGTTTGTGTAATCGGTCACACCGAGATTACATTATGCCCTAACTCTAACCATATCGGTCCTACCTAGTTGCATCTCATTCCCACCGAAAATCCTAACGGTCACTAGGTTTGCTGAATCGGTCCAACCGAGTTTAATCATTCGGTCCCACCGAGTTTGGCAAGTTGTGTGTAAGGGTTAGATTTTGTGTGGAGGCTATTGAGGGAGTCCTGGATTAGGGGGTGTTCAGATAGCCGGACCATACCTTTAGCCGGACTCCTGGACTATGAAGATACAAGATTGAAAACTTCGTCCCATGTCCGGAAGGGACTTTCCTTGGCGTGGAAGGAAAGCTTGGCGATACGGATATGCAGATCTCCTACCATTGTAACCGACTTTGTGTAACCCTAACCCTCTTCGGTGTCTATATAAACCGGAGGGTTTTAGTCCGTAGGACAACATACACAACAACAATCATACCATAGGCTAGCTTCTAGGGTTTAGCCTCTTCGATGTCGTGGTAGATCTACTCTTATACTACCCATATCATCAATATTAATCAAGCATGACGTAGGGTTTTACCTCCATCGAGAGGGCCCGAACCTGGGTAAAACTTCGTGTCCCTTACCTCCTGTTACCATCCGGCCTAGACACACAGTTCGGGACCCCCTACCCGAGATCCGCCGGTTTTGACACCGACAGCTATATATACCCCTCCACCCACTCTTCATTCAAGGAGAGAGCCATCAGAACATACCTACACTTCCAATACACATTTTCTGAGAGAGAACCACCTACACTTGTGTTGAGGTCAAGATATTCCATTCCAACCATATGAATCTTGATCTCTAGCCTTCCCCAAGTTGCTTTCCACTCAAATCTTCTTTCCACCAAATCCAAATGCTGTGAGAGAGAGTTGAGTGTTGGGGAGACTATCATTTGAAGCACAAGAGCAAGGAGTGCATCATCAACACACCATTTGTTACCTCTTGGAGAGTGGTGTCTCCTAGATTGGCTAGGTGTCACTTGGGAGCCTCCGACACGATTGTGGAGTTGAACCAAGGAGTTTGTAAGGGCAAGGAGATCGCCTACTTCGTGAAGATCTACCGCTAGTGAGGCAAGTCCTTCATGGGCGACGACCATGATGGAATAGACAAGGTTGCTTCTTCGTGGACCCTTCGTGGGTGGAGCCCTCCGTGGACTCGCACAACCGTTACCCTCCGTGGGTTGAAGTCTCCATCAACGTGGATGTACGATAGCACCACCTATCGGAACCACGACAAAAACATCCGTGTCCCCAATTGCGTTTGAATCCTCCAAAACCTTCCCTTTACGTTCTTGCAAGTTGCATGCTTTACTTTCCACTGCTCATATACTCTTTTGCATGCTTGCTTGAATTGTTTGGAGATTGCTTGACTTGTGCTAAGATAGCTAAAATCTGCCAAGAACTAAAATTGGGAAAAGGCTATATTTTTATTTGGTCAAGTAGTCTAATCACCCCCCTCTAGACATACTTTCGATCCTACAAGTGGTTTCAGAGCTCCGGTCTCCATTTTCTTTGATTTCCATAGATTTTGGGGGTCATAGCCTTGGTTTCACAACCTAGGAGAGTATGGCGTCTAGCGAGGGAAATTATCACCGTAGAGGTCCTTATTTTGACGGTACTAATTTTGCTAGTTGGAAGCATAAGATGAAAATGCATATTCGTGGACATAACCCCGCCGTTTGGGCTATTGTGTGTATTGTCTTGCAAGGTGAATTCTTTGACGGGAAAGAACCGAACCATGAAGCCACCGCGGAAGAGTTGAAAATGCTGCAATACAACGCTCGAGCT
This sequence comes from Triticum urartu, assembly GCF_003073215.2. Taxonomy (NCBI): domain Eukaryota; kingdom Viridiplantae; phylum Streptophyta; class Magnoliopsida; order Poales; family Poaceae; genus Triticum; species Triticum urartu. Next base: position 524,298,038 of record NC_053023.1, read on the forward strand.
TGTGATATCCTCTTCAACGGATTGTGCCCCGAGGAATTCAAAAAAATCATCCGTCTTGAGAATGCAAAGGAAATTTGGGATACTTTGATTGATATGCACGAAGGTACCGACTCCATCAAGGAATCCAAATTGGATGTGCTTCAAAGTCAACTTGACAAGTTCAAAATGAAGGATGGTGAAGGTGTTGCTGAAATGTACTCTAGGCTTGCTCTTATCACAAATGAGATTGCCGGCTTAGGGAGTGAAGAGATGACCGATAGATTCATCATCAAGAAGATCCTAAGAGCCTTGGATGGAAAATATGATACCGTGTGCACATTGATCCAAATGATGTTCAATTACAAAGATCTCAAGCCAACGGAAGTCATCAGAAGAATTGTTGCTCATGAGATGTCACTCAAGGATAAAGAGGAACTTCACAACAAACCAAGTGGTGCTTACAAAGCCTCATGTGAAGCCCCCACATCATCGAGTGAGAAACAAACCTTCAATGGAGAATTGAGCTTAATGGTGAATAACTTCAACAAGTTCTACAAGAGTAGAAGCAAAGAGAGAAGCTCCAAGTCAAGGTCCTACAATGACAAAAGAACTTCTAGTCGAGAGCGAAACTGCTACCATTGTGGAAGGCCCGAACACTATTCCAATGAGTGTACGTCCCCCTACAAGAGAAGAGAAGATTCTCCCAAGAGAAGAAGTAGAAGTGAAGAATCACCATCTAGAGAAAGAAGGAGTAGAGATGATCGTTATGAATGAAGACCCTCACAGAGAATCAAGGATTCGGAAAGAAAGGACAAGTCATCAAGGAGCTACACAAAATGAAGACATCAAGCTCATGTTGGTGAATGGGTATCCGGCTCTGACTACGACAACCACTCCGAGAGAAGCTATCACTCCGACTCCGAATATACTCAAGATGAAGGTGTTGCCGGTCTAGCACTTGTGACAACCAACTCCTATGACATATTTGACTCAGCAAATGAAGGAGTTGGAACATGCTTCATGGCTAAAGGCCCAAAGGTATCACACCCCGAGTATGTTGATTTCAATAGTGATGAAATGACTTGTTAGGTGATGATGATTTACTTGTTGACAACTCTAGTGATGAATACTGTGATGAAACATCAATTAATCATGCTATTCAAGATAAAACGAATGACAATGATAAGGAGAAGATTGAGTCTCTAACTAAAGAACTAAAAACTCTTAAGTTAGCTCATGAAACTATCTTAGGAGATCATCGAGAACTTTTAAGGACTCATGAGAAATTACGCTTTGAAAAGCTCAACCTTGAGCAAGAGCATGAGTTCTTAAAAGCAATCAATAATCATGCTAAATCCAATATTGTTGCTTCTAGTAGTTCTCTTGATTCCACTAATGATTCTCTTAGCCAAGTTACACTTGAGCAAGAAAATAGCTTATTGAAGGGAATTATAGAGAAAGGTGTTTACAAGAGCCTTGCCGGAAGTAAGCAATTTGAGGAAATTGTATGCAAGCAAGGAAGGCACCGGAAGAATCAAGGCGTTGGTTTTGAACGAAAGTTCAATGCCAATGGAGTTGAGTGGGAAGAAGATCAATACCCCAAGACAAAGTTTGTTCCTCAAGAAGGGAAGTATGATCCTACTTATTTCAAAGGGACACAAGCTCAAGATGATCTTCCACCACATGACCACAAGCAAAAAGGCAAGGACAAGCTTCAAGAGGAAATTGCTGCATTTAAAGAAGCTCCTAAGGCCTTGGTCAAGTGGGTTCCCAAGACTACTTCAAGTTTCACTTCATTAAGTACAACTACAACACCGAGGATTCCCATCAAGATGGTGTGGATCCCGAAGAAGAACTAGAGAGTTCTTGAGGGTGACTCCGCCAACATACTTCACTCTTATCATCTTGGCAAGAACAAGTGCAATCAACTTCCACATCTTGCACTAGTTCAAGGAGTCACAAACCCTCTTGTTGGTAAGACAAGGGACAAGGTAACCTAAAAGCTTTCATAGACATCATCTTGTGTGTGCATCACTCTATGTCTATGGATATCCTTGTTTGTTCCTTGTGGGACTAACCCGTGTAGGTATTCAAAGTGCAACTCACTCTAATGGATAGCTCCAAATGATCTACATCAACATTGAGCATCCACATCTTCAACATCTACATGAAGTCATCATCGATAAAACCCAAGGTTAGTTCATCCCTCTTAGGGGGGATCTCACATCTAGGGGGAGCTTTACTCTAAGAATTGAGCTAAAGCAACTCTAATGGTGTGAACACAACAATGCTTTATGTAAAAGTGGTAACCCCACTTGTGCTTCAACGATGAGTATGACCTATGATCAAATGTTCTCATTTGACTCCTAAGTCAATATACTCATATATAGATGACCTAGTCATCGCAAATTGTTTGATAGATGCTAGAATTGGTTGTGCATGCTTTTCCACATATTTCAATTGCCATTTTATTGTGAGCATGTTGATTGCATATTTCACTCATTCGAGGACATCCACTTGTTGTTTGGATTGTTTGTTTTTCTTTTCTTTTGCCAAGTGGATGGAAAAGAATGCCTAAGAACCCTCTCTAGCTATCTATGCTTTTCTCGTCTCAAACTCTATTCATGCTACATCACAAAATTTGATCAAGTTAGATTCGAACCACTCTGTCTGAGGAGCACTCGGAGTCCCCGATTCGTCATAGACTTAAACTTCCAAAACTTCTTTGTGCTTTTTGGTCTAACCGATTCCTCCATGTTGGTCATACCGAGATCACTAAGTCGATCTAGGTTTTCAATCTCGGTGCAACCGATTTGAACCTTTCAGTCACATCGAGTTTCAGTAACTGCTTGCAGTTATGAATCTCGGTGCCACCGAGTTGTTCCACTCGGTCACACCGACAAGGTCGGGCTATATATACTCATGGGAAAAATTTTGGAAATTTCTCGGAAACCCCTTCGCCTGCGCATAGCTCGCTCTGCCTCCTGGGTCCCCGGATCGTCCTCCTCGTCGCTAGCCGCCTCCTGTCGCTTGTCTTTGCCGCCGTCAACGAAATTCTTCCCCGCCGTTGCCGCCGTAGCGAGTTCATCGCCGAACTAGGGTATGGACTCGATCACAGTGCTATCCCCGTATGATTCCTAGAACATTGTGTTCATTATGATTCTTACCACGATTGATACGCTTCTATCCAGTAAAAACACTCCGTGGATTAGAGTTGAATTGAAAATTTAGGGTTAGGTTTCCACCGAAACCATCTCAGACCATCCGAGTTATGGAACTCGGTACCACCGATTCACCTCATGCCATTGCACATGTAATTTTCGGTCTGACCGAGAATTGCAAATCGGTGTGACCAAGTTCAGGACTTTGTGAAACCCTAGCAGCCTCGGTGCCACCGAACTGTGACTCGGTCTGATCGAGTTCACTAGTTTAGGGTCCAACAGCTGCTTCGGTATCACCGAGTTTACAAATCGGTTGATCCAAAATGCTTTCTGTGGAAAACTAAAACTAAGTTTTTGACTCATTCTTTTGCAAAAACCTCTGCATTTTGTGATGCTCATCCACTCTATCTCATCTATATCTATTCACAGGGTCTGTTGTCAGTGTTTGCAATATGTCTGATCAGAGTGACAGCCAGAACAGGTCAGAGGAGCAGGTTCACCTGAGTGAGGGCACTAGTCCCTCTAGCAGTTCAGATGATGGTAGCAGGAGCACTGCCAGCAACTTGCCCAAAGCTGCCACCAGAACAAAGAAGAAGAAAACTTCAGAGTCTAAGGATGAAGACTATGTGGCAGTTGAGGATGAGGCCACTTCCAAGAAGAAAGTGGTTAAGAAGGAATATAGCACCGCTGCTGCCACCAAGCCAGGCATGAAGCAAAAGGTTCCTGCAAAGAGAATTCCAATGTCTAAGGCCAGAGAATCTACTCAAGTCCCTTTGGGATCTGAACCCAAAGAGGCTGCTGCAAAAGGGAAGAAGAGGAAGGAGAGGATAAAAAAGACCACTGCTAGAGTGCTTGGGAGATCCTCAATCATGAGAGCTTCTGAAGAGGAAGAGGAAGAAGAGGTTGCTGCACCAGCACCTAAGGCCCATAAGCTTATGGGTGTCACATCCCTAGTTCTGTTATGACCTAGACTAGATAGTCATTTGTGCATCATGTTTAAATTCCATTTAAATTTGAAATGGGGATTTGTGAAACCCTCAGAAATCATTTCCGGAAATGACCCAGATAAAAAGTGCTCCAAAAAGGACCAAGAAAATGTTCATGTTGCTCTCTGAAAATATTGGCCAGAGTTAAAATTCAAACCAATAATTTTGGGAGCCCATAAATATTTATTTTGTCCTTTTGGAATTAATACAATAATTATTTACCTTGGATATATATATATGTGATATATTTTATATATGTCCAAAAATTCTGGTTTTTGCTGAGGGGCTTTGGAATAATCCAACTAGTCCCTACAAGAATTATCAGAAGCAACAAAAATGATTTAGTGTCTAAAACTAAATCAAAACAAATTACAGAAAATGCAAAACCGAAGAAAAAGAGAGGGGAAACACTTACCTGGCCTCCCTGTAGCCTGGCCCAGCTTCTCTCGGCCCAGCCCACCAGCCCAACCGCCAGGAGCTTCTTCAAGCTCCTTCCAGTAGGAGCTGCTGCATGCCCGCCTCACAGCCGAGCGCGGCCACGTCTCCCCGCCACTTCCTGCTTTCTTCGCCGTCCTTGACCGGGCGCCTGGAGACGCCCGAGCCCCCTGGTCCTTCCCCTCTCTCGCAGCTCACTCTCCCTTCCGCTGCTCTCTCTCAGTAGCACGCCCGAACGGGTCCGTCGTCGCCATTCGCTGCCACCGTGACCACCGTGGTCTTCTCGCCCTTTCCCCGTGTCCAAAAGCTCCGTGACGATGCACAACTCCTCCACGCGAAAGATCCCGAACCCAAGAGCACCCTGGTGACGCATTCGAGCTCGTCTTCCACGTCGGGCGCCACCGATCACCGCTGGCGATTCGCGACGTCTGGCGCGCCCCCAAGCCCGCTGACCTTCTCTTCCGACCCCCAGTGAGCCCCGCCGTCTTTCCCCTCTCTTCTTGCTGCCGAACACATCCCCTAACCATGCTCTTCACCAGAGCCGAAAGCTTCCGCCCGCCAGCCATGTCACCGCCGTTGCAGCAGCCGCTCAGGCTCAAAACCGAGCGCGTCACCGTGCTCAGCACAGCTCCACAGGCCGAAAGCAACAAACTGTTGCTCCTGCCGTGCACCATAGCGACGTTTGCATCATCGCCCGAACTCCGGCCACCGCCGCGAGCTTGCCTCCGGCGAGCTCGGGCCACCTCAGCCCCTGCCGTTTGCACAAATGGATGCGGGCGAGTCCCAGCTCCACGTAGATGCCCTCCGCCGGCCATTTGGTCGTCGGAGGAGGAATCCCGAGCCCCTCCGCCGTCTCTGGCCTTGCCGGCGACGAGCGCCGGGTCAACTCCGGTGTGGGTTGACCCCCACAGCCCAGTTTGACCTCCCCCCTCTCTCACACTGACTTGCGGGCCATGCCCGACTAATTACCTTAGTTAGCACTAATTAACTAACAGGTTAGCTGCTATGGTCACTGACTAGTGGGCCCTGCCCAGTTAGTTAGGACTAACTAACTTAGTTAGTTGACTGGGTCACTGACCAGTGGGACCCACTGGTCAGGTTTGACCTGGTCAGCCCTGTTAACTCGCTTACGTCATGCTGACGTAGAGCTAACGCAATAATTGATTTTTGGAATTAATTTAACTCAAAAAATTCCAGAATATTGCCTAAACTTCAAAAATTCGTAATAATTCAACCGTAGCTCAGAATGAAATAAATTATATATGAAAAATTATCAGAAAAATGCAAGGAATCCATTTATGCCAGTTACATGCATGAAAAACCAACTTATACATGCTGTATAAGTGAAAACATAATATGGGCATTTTAATTGCTTCATTTTGAATTGCATTTGAATCTTTGATTCAATGGGGCTTCAACCAACTTGGTAGCATCTTGCATTAGCCCAAACACTAGCATTTGTACTTGTCATGTTCATGCATCATTTTGTTGAATTTGTTTGTGTGTTGATCACCAGCATCGTTTCTTCTCGATAGGTTCCACTCCGGAAGGTGTTCCCGAGTACCTGTCAGAGGAGCCGTACCCTTTCGTCGTTCTATTAGGCAAGCAAACCCCCTTGAGCATCTCGATAAGTCCCACTCTCTCGCTCTTTCTCCGTATACTGCATTAGGACAACAACGATTCAACTGCTACTTTTCTGCTGCGGTAGTTGAACCCATTCCTCTTCATGACCTGTCATTGCCACAGTAAATAGTTGAAACCCACTAGCATGAGTAGGAGTTGCTTGAGCCTTGATGTGCCTACTCATCCATGTTTGTTTTCTTTATTCCAGCTATGCTTAGAGTTGTGTCAGGTCTGATTCATCGGGAATGAATCGGACTGGTGAACATGTCCTACCGATAAAAGGCTAAGAGTGTGAACACGTTTTGGTAAAGGTAGCGATGAGAGGCCATGTAGGAGGACATGGTGGGTTGCCTCATTGGAACCGTCCCAAAGCACTGAGTTTTGTGTATGTTATACAAGTCCAGTTACTACCACATATTGGGTTCCGGTTATTAGGCCCCTCTCGGCTTATTAATCCACTTGATCTCTGTCCAGGAGTTGCAACTAGTTTCTGGCGTTTGTAGGTAGTGCTACTTGTCGGTGTCAAAACCGGCGGATCTTGGGTAGGGGGTCCCGAACTGTGCGTCTAGGCCGGATGGTAACAGGAGGCAAGGGACACGAAGTTTTACCCAGGTTCGGGCCCTCTCGATGGAGGTAAAACCCTACGTCCTGCTTGATTAATATTGATGATATGGGTAGTACAAGAGTAGATCTACCACGAGATCAGAGAGGCTAAACCCTAGAAGCTAGCCTATGGTATGATTGTTGATGTGTATGTTGTCCTACGGACTAAAACCCTCCGGTTTATATAGACACCGAAGAGGGTTAGGGTTACATAGAGTCGGTTACAATGGTAGGAGATCTGAACATCCGTATTGCCAAGCTTGCCTTCCACGCCAAGGAAAGTCCCTTCCGGACACGGGACAGAGTCTTCAATCTTGTATCTTCATAGTCCAGGAGTCCGGCTGAAGGTATAGTTCGGCTATCCGAACACCCCCTAATCCAGGACTCCCTTAGTAGCCCCTAAACCAGGCTTCAATGACAACGAGTCTGGCGCGCAGATTGTCTTCGGCATTGCAAGGCGGGTTCCTCCTCCAAGTACTTCATAGAAGATTTTGAACACAAAGATAGTGTCCGGCTCTGCAAAATAAGTTTCCACATATTGCCATAGAGAGAATAATATTTACACAAATCTAATCTGCTGACGTATTTCGTAGTTGTGACATCGCACCACGGCCAAGCTTTTATTCGAACCATTTTACTATCCCATCTTAGCGCGTTATGCGAGGTGGTTTCCTTGGCATGTCTTGTTAAAGCAGAGATCATGTTCCCTTATTCCGGGATTCTCATCAATACGGGCGTAGGTAACCCAACCGTGCCATTGATTACGGCGCTTGGAGATAAGCGAGTTTTACCAGGCTGGTGGGGACACGTAGTTGCGTCCACCCATATAAGGGGATAAGGATCCACATTTTCACCCACGCCTTCTTCCTCCTTTGCCTATCCATTCTTGCGCACTCGAGCTCCAGCGCCCAAGTCCGCACTACCACCTCAACCTTCTCCAGTCATGTCCGGAGCGGGAGGCAAGTGGATGGTCTCCTCCGTCACGGAGGGACACATCAAAACGCTGAGGAAGGACGGATATCTGGCTAGTGACATCGCGCACAGGTTTCCCGAAAAGGGGCAGCTCATCCCACTCCTGGGCCCCATGAGAGGGTGGTATTCCTCCCCCATTTCCTCCGCGGACTGGGCTTCCCTCTGCATCCATTTGTCCGGGGGCTCATGTTCTACTACGGCCTGGATTTCCACGATCTGGCCCCGAACTTCGTCCTCAACATCTCAGCGTTCATCGTCGTGTGCGAGGTGTTCCTCCGCATCCACCCCCATTTCGGCCTATGGCTTAAGACTTTCAATGTCAAGCCAAAGGTGGTGCGCGGCAGCCAGGCGGAGTGCGGCGGTGCCATGGTTGGCAAGATGGCCAACGTCCTGTGGCTCGAGGGCTCCTTTGTGGAGACCCTGAAGGGGTGGCAATCATGATGGTTTTACGTCACCGAGCCGCGCGACGGCGAATGGGTCACACCCTCTGAGTTTCGATCCGGCCCCCCTACGCGGCTCACCTCCAGGAGGGAGACAGGCCTGTCTTGGGGTAAAAAAGGAGAGCTGACCGGACTACAAACATGCATCCAAACCCTGGTGGACAAGAAGCTCAAGCTTGGCAACGTAGTCCAGGTTATGCTCATCCGCCTGATCCTCCCGTGTCAACAACAGGCCTTCAATCTGTGGGAGTTCGACCCGGCACAACATCAAACTCTAAACAGGCTCTTCGACACGATGTACGAAGATGCCTGGAGGATGCTTTTCAAGGGCGCCGAGGCTCCTGCATCCACTACCGAGGATCGCGGATTCAGCGAGCAGCGTCACGCGCTCGCGGTAAGCTGTTTTTTCCTTTTACAGGGTATCAGTTTTCCATAGTTTGACTCTATGCGGGATCTAAGCTCCCTTTCCTCTGACAGGATTGGCAGGTGACGTCCGGACAGATCAACTGTCCGGCCCCTTTGCCCGAAGGCCCAGTGGACGCTCGCTTCGCGAGGCTGCTTGTTCTGGCGCCCTATGTGGTGCCGGAGAAGAAGGCCATGAAAAGGGCCAGAGGGACTCGAAAGAGCGCCCGGCGCCAGGAGGTGTCGGATTCATCATCCGACGGTCCCGAAGCACCTTCCTCTCGCGAAGACGATGAGGAAGAAGAAGAAACCTCTCCCCCTCCAGCGGGAGGAGAGAAGAAAAGGAAGGCCGCCCTCTATGAGGAGGCCGGAGGGTTCAAGAAGGGGAAAACCCTTCCTCCGGACTACTCCGCTGACGCCGATGACGGCGGAGACGAGTGGCAGCCTAGGGCCAAGCCCCTGGCAAAATTGTAAGTATCTGGATACCGGAGTAATTCATAGTATTCGTTTATTGCACAGCTTTCCCTTATGTCGAATGTGTTTATGCAGCCCACCCAAAGACCGTCTCGACGTGTCGTCGAGCGGCTCACTGGACTCGTTTGACGTGAACTCACTTCCGACGGCTTCCTCCCTCCGCCCTACGGACGACACCGAAGTGTTGTCCCAACAGGTTCCAATCCGGGAGGAGGTGGTAATGGAAGCACCGCAAGGCGACCTCCCAGACTCCAGGAGTAAGGGGGATGAAACCCCCCAGGGCTCCAAGTCCGGCTCTAGGCCGGACACCACTCCGGAACCTTCAAAGGTTCTGGAGTCCGGCGGGGGACCTCCTTCCAAGAGGAGCAAGTCCACCGTGCCGGCGGCCTCCGTCCAACCGGAGCGACGGACAATATGCTGTTGGCGCTCCAAAGAGCCTCCATCGACGAGGAGCACCGCACTATTATGAGTGTGGTGGTCCAGAAGGTTTAGTTCGCAAAAAACGGACTGATTGAAGCTTGTACTAGCCTTTTAACCGGCTTTGAGGTAAGTAAAGAAAGTGTAAATAATAGTACCGCATAGACAGTAGCCCCAGATGCTCTGTTTGGCGTTCAGGAAGAAAAGCCGAATAGAGGATCAAACAGAATTCGCAGGAGTCTAACAAAAATGAGTCAATATGCATGTGCAGGCTACTCTGCTTGCGTCCGCCGCACTGACTGTGGAAGTGGACACGCTAAAGCAGGACCTCGAAAGGTCCGAGCAAGAGCTCGAGCGTGCCAAGAAGCAGCTCGAGGACAATGAAGGTAAGAAATACCTTGGTCGAATATGTATATATAAAAAAGGTGCAACTGCAAGAAATGACAGGATTAACATGGCTATTGTAGGGGCCACATTTGAGGTGGAGACCCTTAAGCAAGCGCTGCTCGAGGCCGAGAAGAGTGCGGCCGCGGAGCGCACCGAGCGGGAGAGGTATTAGGCCGAGGTTGGCAAGGTGCGGCAAGAGCTCCAAGTTCTCATGAAGAAACATGAGAGTTTGGAGCCTGACTCGAAGATGCGAGCGTCCGAGCTCGCGGCGGCTATTGAAAATGCCAAGTCTGCCAAGACCGAATCCCAGAAGACCCTCCAGGAGTTGGATGAGGTGAAGAGGATAGCGGCGGGTAAGGCATTCTTTATGCAAAGTAAACACGTAAACGTGAGTTACTTGATACTTACCCGAATCCGGAGCTCTCCAGGGGCATTTGCAGATCTTCCCCGGAGTGTATCCGATGCCGCCGCATTCTATCGATCCGAGGAGGGCAGCTCGACGGAGAAGGTGTTCTGGTCTCAGTATGCTGAGGCCGGACACCCCATGCCCCTGAGCGACCAGCTGAAGCAACTGGTCGAGCTCCACAAGGCGGCCGAACAGGCCATGAAGGGCCTCCTAGTTCGGCTGTGGCCTGGAGAGGCAGCTATTTCGGGCTGGTGCGGCGGCTAGTGGAGGCCTGTCCAAGGCTCGACGTCATCAAGCGCTCCGTCTGTATTGAAGGTGCCCGTAGGGCCTTTGCCCGTGCTAAGGTGCACTGGGGCAGGCTGGATGCGGAGAAGCTTGTGAAGGACGGGCCACCAGCGGGGAAAGAGCATCGCAAGCCCGAAAATTACTATAAGGATGTTCTGAAGGGTGCCCGCCTTGTGGCGGATGAATGTAATAGGGATGTAATTTTTGAGTGAAACTCGCTCGTGTTTGTCCTGTGCGCTGAAAACTTGTTCATATGCGCTGAGCAATGCTGCTTGAATTTAAAATATTACCTTCTGTGCGGCTGTTTATCAATACTGAGAGATGGCGAGTCATCGGCTTCTGGCCCCTTGCCGCTAGTGCTGGGGTGTTCGGGGATAAACCTGGGCGCTCTTTTTCCCATATTTGGGTCCTTTGAGGGAGGCGCCCAGCCCAACGAACGAGGCAATCGCACTATAATGCATGAACACTCTCACTTAGCCATAGAATTCTATAATTTTAAATTTCGGCGAAGCCCCTAGTATTCGGAAGACCGAGTTCGGGGCGCTATCCACGCCTTGGCCGGACAGAGCCGACTCTTCGCCCTAAGCGGCATAAGTCTTTAGGGACTCAAAAAAACCTCTCGAACAGCGACCAACTCTCGCTTCATCATGACAGTCAGTTTTAGCTTTCTCCACTGAGGTGCTCGGCCCAGCTCAACTGGGGCACAATCGCAGTGGTTCTCCTAGTGCTACCTTAGCCGATATAGCGGAACGTAAGGCACCAAAACATAGGAGCCGGGAAAACCCAACTATTGACCCAAGACATGATTCGGAGCCGATGCATATAGTGCTATAAGTTCGGGGTGCCGCACTTGTGAAAGTGTTCGGACTTCTCACACCATATTGAGGGGTGCTAAAAGCCCCTGGTGTATTTTGGCCGTACCAAGTTGTACGGGTGCAACATGTCGTTAAGGAACATTTATTTATAAAAAGATAATGCAAAAAATAGACAAAAGCTATGCATTGTTTATTAAAAATAGCTGCGATCAAAGCAGAACGATACAAGTAATGCGATAAACGAAAAGTTGGACTATTTAACATGTCTGCTCCAGGGGCAAGCTGCGGAATAGTATGCGAAACAGGTATACTGCTCGTGATAGAGACCACCTGGGATTTCCGTAATGCGGCATGGCTTGTCTGCTTCCCTGGTCCTTGCATCGTTTGTGTGGCAATTGAACTGCCGAACAGGCCTTCCGAAGAGTAGAGTCCTGGAAGTAAGAGAAAAGTAAAGAATCGGCAGCCCCTGGTGCGGTTTAAGCCGTGTTTTGGGCATGCCGTGATGGTGCCCCTCCCCCTATGCCCATGGTATTTCCAGAGCGTAGTTATGGATGTGAAGTACTAGCATCGCCTTTCTGCGAGGGTTGGGGTTGGGGCCGCATTGCTACGCCTGCTCGGAACATGCCAGGCGGTCTTGTTGTAGGTTACTCCGGGCGCGCTTGACGGTGTCCGGACGTTTAATGGCCGGACTGGAGAACTGCCTGGAGAGGCTGCTTTGTACTTCCGCTACAAGGGCCGCTGTGTGCTCCTCCGTTCGGAGGGAGCGTTCGGTGTTTCCGTTGACCGTAATTACTCCACGAGGGCCTGACATCTTGAGCTTAAGGTATATATAGTGCGGTGCCGCATTGAATTTGGCGAATGCGGTTCGTCCGAGCAGTGCATGATAGCCACTGCAGAATGGGACTATGTCGAAGATCAATTCCTCTCTTCGGAAATTATCCGGGGATCCGAAGACCACTTCAAGTGTGACTGAGCCTATACAGTTGGCCTCTACACCTGGTATTACGCCTTTAAAGGTCGTTTTGGTGGGCTTAATCCTCGAGGGCTCGATGCCCATTTTTCGCACTGTATCCTGGTAAAGCAGGTTCAGGCTGCTGCCGCCGTCCATGAGGACTCTAGTGAGATGAAATCCGTCAATAATAGGGTCTAGAACCAATGCGGCAAATCCGCCATGACAAATGCTAGTGGGATGGTCTCTTCGATCAAAGGTGATCGGGCAGGAGCACCATGGGTTGAACTTTGGGGCGACTGGCTCTACCGCGTATACGTCCCTTAACGCGCGCTTCCGCTCCCTTTTGGGGACATGGGTGGCGTATATCATGTTCACCGTCCGCACTTGTGGGGGCAAACCCTTCTGTCCATTGCTGTTCGGCGGCCGGGGCTCCTCGTCGTCATCGCTATGCAGCCCCTTGTCTTCATTGTCAGCGCTTAGCTTGCCTGCCTGCTTGAACACCCAACAATCCCTGTTGGTGTGATTGGCCGACTTTTCGGGGGTGCCATGTATTTGGCACAAGCGGTCGAGTATTCGGTCCAAGATGGACGGGCCCCTAGGATTCCTTGTGAATGGCTTCTTCCATTGACCGGATTTAGAGCCTCTGAATCCGGCATTAACTGGTGTATCCTCAGCATTGTCGCCGTTAATGCGACGCTTCTGCTTGTTGCGACGCGACCTGCCACTAATGTCCCTGGTGTCCGAACTACCAGGGTTCTTGGTCATATTGTTGCTACGAGCGAGCCAGCTGTCTTCTCCCGTGCAAAAGCGGGTCATGAGTGTCGTGAGTGCTGCCATAGATTTCGGCTTTTCTTGTCCGAGGTGCCGGGGCAGCCACTCGTCACGGATATTGTGCTTGAAGGCTGCTAGGGCCTCAGCGTCCGGACAGTCGACTATTTGATTTTTCTTTGTTAGGAACCGTGTCCAGAATTGTCTGGCCAATTCCTCTGGCTGCTGGATTACGTGACTTATGTCATCGGCGTCTGGGGGTCGCACATAAGTGCCCTGGAAATTGTCAAGGAATGCGGCTTCCAGGTCCTCCCAACAATTGATTGATCCTGTTGGCAAGCTGTTGAGCCAATGCCGAGCTGGTCCTTTAAGCTTGAGTGGGAGGTATATGATGGCGTGAAAATCGTCGCCACGGGCCATGTGGATATGAAGGATATAATCCTTGATCCATACCGCAGGGTCTGTTGTGCCATCATATGATTCGATGTTTACGGGTTTGAAACCCTCGGGGATTTGATGATCCATTATTTCGTCTGTAAAGCACAGTGGGTGTGCGGCGCCTCTGTACTGGGCGATATCATGACGTAGCTCCAATGAGCTTTGTCTACTGTGTTCGGCCCTGCCGAATTTTTGGCCGGCGTGACGGTTACCGTCTCGAGCCATGGGGTGCCCACGTGATCCATAGATCGATCGTGTTTGCCTTGCCTTGTCCTCCAACATGTCTCGTAAGTCCGGTGCATATTCCCATGCCTTGGTACGGGGTGCGGATTGAGTGGAGGGAGAGGAGGCCTCTCTGTCGCGGCCATGAGGTAGCCGTTCGACCGCATCAAGTGCTTCCTCCTCTAATCGGGGTAGCAACTTGCGCTTTGGGTAACTCTTGGAGGGGCGTTCGAGTTTATGCTCTTCAGCCGCAAGGACTTCAGTCCATCTATCAACCAGCAAATCTTGATCAGCTCTGAGCTGTTGCTGTTTTTTCTTGAGGCTTCTTGCCGTGGCCATAAGCCTGCGTTCGAAACGCTTTTGCTCAACGGGATCCTCTGGCACGACGAATTCGTCGTCGTCGAGGCTTGCCTCGTCTTCGGAGGGAGGCATATAATTATCGTCCTCGACCTCTCTGTCTTCCGCTCTCTCATGAGGGCTGGTTTCTCCATCCTCCTATGCTAAACCTTGCTGGAGGGGGTTTTCTTCGGCACTCTCTGGAGTATTATTATCTTCCGTGCTGGAATCACCGTTTTTGTGTTGGCGGGATTTTGAGCGGCGCCGCTGACGCCAGCGCTTGGGCTGTTTCTTGGAGGGGTCATCCTCCGCCGTTCCATCGCCCTCTCCCTCTTTTGTGGTGTCCACCATGTATATGTCATATGACGAGGTGGCTTTCCAGGGCCTAGTAGGCGCTGGTTCTTCATCATCTCCTTCATCGGCGTCCATACCGTTGATGTCTTCGGAGTCGAAGTCGAGCATGTCAGTTAAGTCGTCGACAGTGGCTACAAAGTGGGTGGTGGGGGGGGTTTGAATTTCTTCATCGTTCGTACCCCAACCTTGCTGACCGTAGTGCGGTCAGGGCTCTCCTCATAAAGAGAGAGACTTCAGTGACTTCAGGATATCGCCGAAAGGAGAGTGCTGAAAGATGTCTCTGGTAGTGAACTCCATGATCGGCGGCCAATTGGATTCGACTGGCAGGGGCGCGGAGGGTTCGGAGTTCGGAGAGGAGTCCGGCTCCTTGGAGTCACGAGCCTCGCAGAGTACGGGGCTGGTGTTCGGCTCAATCGCCATTTGGATCGCAGCCCCCGAGGTGGGGTCCAACTGCCCATCCTCGATCGGCGCAGTTGACTCCGAACTAAGGGTCGGAGCCGGTGCGGGTGCGGCCTCCAGGGCACCGTTCGGTGGCAGAGTTAGATCATCCTTGTCATGACAGTGCGGCGCGCTCGACAGTGGTTCGAATCCGTCGAAGATCAAGTCCCAGCGGATGTCAGCCGTGTAGTTTAAACTTCCGAATCTGACCTGACGGCCAGGGGCATAGCTTTCGATCTGCTCTAGATGGCCAAGTGAATTGGCCCGCAATGCGAAGCCGCCAAAGATGAAGATCTGTCCAGGGAGGAAGGCCTCACCCTGGACTGCATCGCCATTGATGATTGTAGGAGCCATCGGGCCTGACGGCGACGGCACAGAGGAACTCTCAATGAAAGCACCAATGTCGGTGTCAAAACCGGCGGATCTCGGGTAGGGGGTCCCGAACTGTGCGTCTAGGCCGGATGGTAACAGGAGGCAAGGGACACGAAGTTTTACCTAGGTTCGGGCCCTCTTGATGGAGGTAAAACCCTACGTCCTGCTTGATTAATATTGATGATATGGGTAGTACAAGAGTAGATCTACCACAAGATCAGAGAGGCTAAACCCTAGAAGCTAGCCTATGGTATGATTGTTGATGTGTGTGTTGTCCTACGGACTAAAACCCTCCGGTTTATATAGACACAGAAGAGGGTTAGGGTTACATAGAGTCGGTTACAATGGTAGGAGATCTGAACATCCGTATCGCCAAGCTTGCCTTCCACGCCAAGGAAAGTCCCTTCCGGACACGGGACGGAGTCTTGAATCTTGTATCTTCATAGTCCAGGAGTCCGGCTGAAGGTATAGTTCGGCTATCCGGACACCCCCTAATCCAGGACTCCCTCACTACTTGTCTACCAGGTGGTGTTCGACGAGACGGGCTTGGGACAGACTAGGCACCGTGGCACGGTGTACCAAGTGGCACCCGGATGGTGGGCTTGGGAACCCTGCACACATCGTTTGGGGCCATACTGGAGACTTCGACCGGAACTCCTTGCGGATGGAACTCGAATAGGCGATAAACCTGGACAAGAGACTTGTGTGGTTAGTTAGCTCGTGGCCGACACCCTCACCCAGCTTCCGCTTGAAGGTTGCCGAGGTACATGGCGTGTACAGGGCTATAAGTGGCGAGAGCGTGTGTGAAGAAGTACACCCCTGCAGGGTCAACATTATCTATTCGATTAGTCGTTTTCCTCGGATATGGAAACTTGTAGGACTTATGTAGTACATAGACAACTTGAAGTGGATACACTAAAATATGCAAGATAAGCGTGAGTGCTATGGATGGCTTTCTCGTAGGGAGACGGGAACGGATCCATAGTGGAGTATTGATATGGTGAATATGTGGACTCGTGTGCATCTTCTCACCTCAAAGAAGTTTCTGGTACTCGTAGTATAGGTTAGCCACTGAGTCAAAGCTGGCTTGTTGCTGTTAACTCCATCACCCCCCTTGATGATAATGTTGCATATGTAGATAGTTATAATGTAAGACTTGCTGAGTACCTTCGTACTCACGTTTGCCTATTTATGTTTTGCAGTTGGTTACGCTAGTGACTTCGACGAGTAACTTGTATCCCAGCTACGATCTTGTACCCTTGGGAGGGTCGTGTTTAGTCAGGCTTCTTAGTCTTTTCCTTTTGTAGTTGTGTGTACTCAGACATGTAATGCTTCCGTTGCTTGTATGCTCTGAATGACGGGTCGTGCGACCCCTGTTTGTATTGAATGCTATGTGGCTCTTCTGGGCCTTTATCTATATGAGTTTGAGTTATGTTGTGATGCCATGTTGTACAACACATACTTGCATGTTATGCGTACGTGTAACGTGTATAGCTATGTGTGGGATCCGACAACCTAGTTGTTTATACCTGGTAGCCTCTCTTATGGGGAAATGTAGTCTTGTGCTTCCATGAGCCATAGTAGTCCGATACAGCCCTGTTCACCGGAGTCCTGCTAGCCCAGCACTACTGCTCTGGCACACTTGACTAGCCGGCATGTGATTCACTTCGTTCCTGTGTCTGTCCCTTCGGGGCAATGTCACGCGGTGAAATCCGGAGTCCTGCCTAGTCTGCTACAGCCCGGGTTCCCGGAGTCCTGTTAGCCCAGTGCTACAGCCCGGATTCATACGCTGTTGACCGACATGCTCGAGGTTGATTCATGTATGCCTGTCCCTGTAAGATAGTGCCACTTTGGGTTCACAACTAGTCATGTCGGCCCAGGTTCTCTATCATGTGGATGCTAGCAACACTAACATATACGTGAGCCAAAAGGCACAAACGGTCCTGGGCCAGGTAAGGTGGCCCCGTGGAATACTGTGCGTGAGGCCGCAAAGTGGTATGAAGTGTTACATGCTAGATCGGTGTGACTTAGGATCGGGGTCCCGGCAGCGTTGGTATCAGAGCCTGAATGTCTGTAGGATTACCAAGCCAAACTGGTCGAAGTTGAGTCTAGAAATGCTTTAGTTATATAAGGGAATTGATTGTGGAAGGGAACGTAAGGCTCTTTTACTCCTTTACCTCGTGTCATTCTTTCTGAGTCAGCCTCTTCTTTTCTATGAGGGTTAAGGCCTAGGCTTCTCCTCTATCTCTCAGGATGACGTGTTGCTAAACCGTTAAGTCTTAGGATTGTTGGGTTGTGTCTCCGTACAGTTCTACTACTTCCGTGTGTCATCTGTTTGACCCAGAACCTTGATATTATGATGCTGATTGATTATGCTATTCCTTTGATGGATGTCTCAAAATCCTTTTGAGCATTTACAGCCGTTATGCTGCCGAAATTGTCCTAGGATTTCAAGAGTTTCCAATGCTTTTGCATTACATTCCGCATCCTTATGTCGATGCTAATTCCATCCTTGTTTCCTTGGTTTCTGTGCTAGGATGTCGTCTGCTAACCGAGGTTCAGTTGCTCATAGCAAGAACCCCGGAGATGGTAGGGATGAGGATCCTCCTGACCAGCCTTTGATGGCAGAGTTCTTGTTAGCATCCGAGAGGAACAAGCGTGAGACTAACCGCTTGCTGGCACAGATTGAGCAGAACACCGCACATCAGCGTAAGAAGTTGGTTTCCATCACCGACTACATTGGTCTGAAACCACCCACCTTCCATCATTCCATTGAGCCACTTGACGCAGATGACTGGCTCCGAAGCATCACTCACAAGTTGCATTCTGCGAACGTAACTGAAGGTGACGAGGTCACCTATGCTACCTATCACTTGGAAGGTCCTGCTAGTATTTGGTGGCAGAGCTATGAGGCTATGCTACCAGCTGGCCAGATTCCTATCTGGAAGGATTTCACCGAGGCTTTTCGTGAGAACCACATTCCTTAGGCTCTCATTGACCACAAGAGGGAAGAGTTCTGTAGTTTTACCCAGGGTAAGTTGCCTGTTGATGCTTACAGTAGCGAGTTTGGAACCCTCGCCCGCCATGCTATAGAAGAAGTGTCCACGGATGCCAAGAAGCAGGCTAGGTTCCGGAAGGGTCTCAACCCTAAGTTGCGTCGTGATCTCCACCTACATCATTGTGATACTTTCCAGGCTCTTGTGAACAAGCCCATTAATGCAGAGACAGCTCAACTCACTTACGAGGAGTCTCGTAAGCACAACCGTGATCTGGGTTCTTCCTCCCGCTCTGGCTCTCAGAAGCGACGGATTTGGATTCCGAACTCAGCTCTTCCACCTGGATATGCACCAAGGCCATCCGATGTGGCGCCTCACCCACCTCAGCAACGTACCCCACCCAGGCCTATTAGTGGACCACTTGCCAATGTGGGTCCACGTCCTACCTCAGGAACTTGCTTCACCTGCGGAGAACCAGGACACTATGCACGTGACTGCCCTCAGTCCAGTTATACTCCACCCCAGTCTGAGAGGTCTGTTGGCCATGAAAAGCCATCAGTCAAGATGATCAGTACCAAGCCAGCCTCCATTGAACGAGCATGTGTGCACCATGTCTCAGCTACAGAAGCTCAAGATGATCCCTACGTCGTATTGGGAACACTTCTTGTCAATTGTCACCCTACTTCAGTTCTGTTCGATACTGGAGCATCTCACTCCTTCATATCCGAAGGTTATGCTCAGTTGCACGACATGTCATTTTGTGATATGCCAACTCCACTAATAATCCAGACTCCTGGTTCCAAATGGAAAACCTCCAAGGTAAGCCATGGTAATCAAATCCTTGTGGACAGACTGGTATTCCTTGCTTGTTTGATATCTCTCAAGTCTTCAGATATTAACATCATCTTGGGTATGGACTGGATGACAGCTCATCATGCCAAGATCGATTGTTACACTAGATCTGTTCAACTTACACATCCATCTGGCAAAATAGTCACTGTCTCCACTAGAGTTGCAAGGCGTCAACTCTATTCTCTTAATGCCAGCCCTCTTCCAGACCTTGAAGATATTCCGGTAGTCCATGACTTCCGGGATGTCTTTCCAGAAGAACTGCCAGGTGTCCCACCTGACAGAGATGTAGAGTTTGTCATAGAACTTATCCCAGGAACTGTTCCAATCTCTAGGAGACCATACAAGATGGCACCTTTGGAGTTAGCCGAGCTTATGAAACAACTTGATGAGTCCTTGCAAAAGGGTTTCATCCGTCCCAGTTCTTCTCCTTGGGCTTGTCCTGTCCTCTTTGTCAAGAAGAGAAGGATGGTACGGATCGGATGGTTGTAGATTATCGTCCCGTTAATTTGGTCACGATAAAGAACAAGTATCCGCTCCCCAGGATCAACGACCTGTATGATCAGCTCGCTGGATCCTCAGTCTTTTCCAAGATGGATTTGAGGTTAGGCTACCACCAAATCAAAATCAGAAACGGGACATCCCCAAAACGGCCTTTGTCACTCGTTATGGTCAATACGAGTACACCGTGATGTCTTTCGGCCTAACCAATGCTCCAGCTACTTTCTCCCGCTTGATGAACTCGATCTTTATGGAGTACTTAGATAAGTTCGTCGTGGTTTATCTCGATGATATTCTTATTTACTCGAAGAACGAGGAAGAGCATGCCGAACATCTTAGGCTTGTGTTAGAAAAACTCAGAGAGCACCGCCTTTATGCCAAGTTCTCCAAGTGTGAATTTTGGTTGCCAGAAGTGACCTATCTGGGCCACGTGATCTCTGGTAAGGGCATTGCTGTCAATCCCGAGAGAGTCAAAGCCGTTCTCGATTGGACTCCACCCGAAACGGTCAAACAAGTTAGGAGTTTCCTTGGTCTAGCCAGTTATTGTCGCCGCTTCGTTGAAAACTTCTCCAAAGTGGCCAAACCCCTCACGGAACTTCTCAAGAAAGATAAAAGGTTTGAGTGGACCCCACAGTGTGAGCACAGTTTTCAGGAACTGAAAAGACGCCTGACTTCTGCGCCCATACTCGTGCCACCGGATTTCACTAAAGACTTTGTTATCTATTGCGACGCTTCGCGTCAAGGACTAGGTTGCATTCTTATGCAGGATCGTCATGTGATTGCCTATGCATCTCGACAGTTGCATCCACATGAGGAAAATTATCCTACACATGATCTAGAGCTTGCAGCGTAGTCTATGCACTTAAGACTTGGCGACATTACCTTCTTGGTAACCGTTGCGAAATCTACACTGACCATCAGAGTCTCAAGTATATCTTCACCCAACCGGATCTGAATCTCAGACAGAGACGTTGGTTGGAGTTGATCTCGGATTACGACTTAGGAATCACCTACACCCCAGGCAAAGCCAATGTCATGGCTGATGCTTTAAGTCGTAAATCCTATTGCAACAACCTCATGTTGCAACAATGTCAACCACCCCTCCATGAGGAACTGTAAGCTTAACCTTCACATAGCTCCTCATGGTTCCCTTTCTACCTTGGTGGCGAAACCTACCCTTACGGATCAGATCATAGAGGCTCAGAAGCATGATACGGGAATTTCCCGGATCAAGAAAAATATTTCAAAGGGAGTTGCGCAACTGTTTCTCTATGGATGAACGAGGTGTTGTTTACTTTGGAAACCGTTTGGTGGTTCCCAAATGTCAACAGATGCAGCAACTGATCCTAAGGAGGCCCATGATCATCCCCTCTCACGATTCATCGCCCGGTAGTACAAATATGTATCAGGACCTACGCCAGAGGTTCTGGTGGACTAGGATGAAGAGACAAATCACTCAGTATATTGCCAACTGTGACGTTTGTCGTCGCGTTAAGGCAGATCATCAAAGACCTGCTGGCACCCTTCAACCTTTAGCTATTCCCGAGTGGAAATGGGACAAAGTTGGTATGGACTTCATCACCGGCTTTCCCAGGACCAAGAAAGGAAATAATGCTATATTCGTAGTCATTGACCGTCTTTCCAAAGTGGCTCACTTCCTACCTGTTCGAGAGAGTATCACTGCTAGTCAGCTCGCTGACTTATATATCTCCCGAATAGTGTCACTCCATGGTGTTCCACTAGAGATCAATTCAGACCATGGCAGTCTTTTCACCTCTCATTTCTGGGAAAGTTTCCAGAACGCCATGGGAACTCATCTTTCTTTCAGTACCGCTTTCCACCCTCAGTCAAGTGGTCGGATGGAAAGGGTCAACCAAATTCTCGAAGACATGCTTAGAGCTTGCGTTATCTCATTTGATATGGATTGGGAGAAATGTCTTCCCTTTGCCGAGTTTGCTTATAACAATAGCTACCAATCCAATCTTAAGAAAGCACCCTTCGAGATTCTGTATGGACGAAGATGTCGAACACCTTTGAACTGGTCAGAAACCGGTGAGAGACAATTCTTTGGACCGGATATGATCCAGGAGGCAGAAGAGCAAGTTCGCATCATTCGTGAGAATTCGAAAACAGCCCAATCTCATCAAAAGAGCCAGTATGACCGTCGTCATAAGGAAGTGGCTTATGAAGTTGGCGACAAGGCTTACCTTCAGGTTACTCCTTTGAAGGGTACCCATCGTTTCGGTATCAAGGGCAAGTTGGCTCCTCATTACATTGGTCCTTTTCGCATTCTCGCTAAACGAGGAGAGGTTGCCTACCAGTTGGAACTACCTCCACATCTTTCTCGAGTTCATGATGTCTTCCACGTCTCTCAACTCAGGCGTTGCTTCTCGGATCCCATCCGCGGAGTGGACCATGAAATGCTTGATCTCCAAGATAACCTCACTTATCGAGAGAACCCCGTTCACATTCTGGATCAAGCAGAGCGTGTCACTCGACGTCATAACATCAAGTTTTTCAAGGTTCAGTGGTCTCATCATTCTGAGAGAGAAGCTACCTGGGAGCGAGAAGATCGTCTTCGACTTGAGTACCCCACTTTCTTTCCGCCAACTCCTGAATCTCGGGACGAGATTCTTCCGAGTGGGGGCGAGTTGTCACATCCCTAGTTCTGGTATGACCTAGACTAGCTAGTCATTTGTGCATCATGTTTAAATTCCATTTAAATTTGAAATGGGGATTTGTGAAACCCCCAGAAATCATTTCTGGAAATGACCCAGATAAAAAGTGCTCCAAAAAGGACCAACAAAATGTTCATGTTGCTCTCTGAAAATATTG
Organism: Triticum urartu; assembly: GCF_003073215.2. NCBI lineage: Eukaryota > Viridiplantae > Streptophyta > Magnoliopsida > Poales > Poaceae > Triticum > Triticum urartu. Next base: position 524,320,484 of record NC_053023.1, read on the forward strand.
GTTAGAGGTAAAATTCAAACCAATAATTTTGGGAGCCCATAAATATTTATTTTGTCCTTTTGGAATTAATACAATAATTATTTGCCTTGGATATATATATATACGTGATATATTTTATATATGTCCAAAAATTCTGGTTTTTGTTGAGGGGCTTTGGAATAATCCAACTAGTCCCTACAAGAATTATCAGAAGCAACAAAAATGATTTAGTGTCTAAAACTAAATCAAAACAAATTACAGAAAATGCAAAACAGAAGAAAAAGAGAGGGGAAAACACTTACCTGGCCTCCCTGTAGCCTGGCCCGGCTTCTCTCGGCCCAGCCCACCAGTCCAACCACCAGGAGCTTCTTCAAGCTCCTTCCAGTAGGAGCTGCTGCGTGCCCGCCTCACAGCCGACCGCGGCCACATCTCCCCGCCACCTCCTGCTTCCTTCCCCATCCTTGACCAGGCGCCTAGAGATGGCCGAGCCCCCCTGGTCCTTCCCCTCTCTCGCAGCTCACTCTCCCTTCCCCTGCTCTCTCTCTCTGTAGCACGCCCGAACGGGTCCGTCGCCGCCGTTCGCTGGCACCGTGACCACCATGGTCTTCTCGCCCCTTCCCCACGTCCAAAAGCTCCGTGACGATGCATATCTCCTCTACGCGGAAGATCCCGAACCCAGGAGCACCGTGGTGACGCCTTCGAGCTCGTCTTCCACGTCAGGCGCCGCCGATCACCGTCGGCAATTTGCGACGTCTGGCGCGCCCCCGAGCCCGCTGACCTTCTCTTCCGACCCCAGGTGAGCCCCGGCGTCTTTCCCCTCTCTTCTTGCTGCCGAACGCGTCCCCTAACCATGCTTTTCACCGGAGCCGAAAGCTTCCGCCCGCCAACCATGTCACCGCCGTCGCCGCAGCCGCTCAGGCTCAAAACCGAGCGCGTCACCGTGCTCAGCACAACTCCACGGGCCCAGAGCAACCAACCGTTGCTCCTGCCGTGCACCATAGCGACGTTTGCATCATCGCCCGAACTCCGGCCACCACCGCGATCTTGCCTCCGGCGAGCTCGGGCCACCTCAGCCCCTGCCGTTTCCACAAATGGATGCGGGCGAGTCGCAGCTCCACAAAGATGCCCTCCGCCGGCCATTTGGTCGCCGGAGGAGGAATCCCGAACCCCTCCGCCGTCTCTGGCCTTGCCGGTGACGAGCGCTGGGTCAACTCCGGTGTGGGTTGACCCCCACAGCCCAGTTTGACCTCCCCCTCTCTCACACTGACTTGCGGGCCCCGCCCGACTAATTACCTTAGTTAGCACTAATTAACTAACTAGGTTAGCTACTACGGTCACTGACTAGTGGGCCCTGCCCAGTTAGTTAGGACTAACTAACTTAGTTAGTTGACTGGGTCACTGACCAGTGGGACCCACTGGTTAGGTTTGACCTGGTCAACCCTGTTGACTCGCTTACGTCATGCTGATGTAGAGCTGACGCAATAATTGATTTCTGGAATTAATTTAACTCAGGAAATTCCAGAATATTGCCTAAACTTCAAAAATTCATAATAATTCAACCGTAGCTCAGAATGAAATAAATTATATATGAAAAATTATTAGAAAAATGCAAGGAATCCATTTATGCCAGTTACATGCATGAAAAACCAACTTATACATGCTGTATAAGTGAAAACATAATATGGGCATTTTAAATGCTTCATTTTGAATTGCATTTGAATCTTTGATTCAAATTGGCTTCAACCAACTTGGTAGCATCTTGCATTAGCCCAAACACTAGCATTTGCGCATGTCATGTTCATGCATCATTTTGTTGCATTTGTTTGTGTGTTGATCGCCGGCACCGTTTCTGCTCGATAGGTTCCACTCCGGAAGGTGTTCCCGAGTACCTGTCAGAGGAGCCGTACACCTTCGTCATTCTATCAGGCAAGCAAACCCCCTTGAGCATCTCGATAAATCCCACTCTCTCGCTCTTGCTCTATATACTGCATTAGGACAACAATGATTCAACTGCTACTTTTCTACTGCGGTAGTTGAACCCATTCCTCTGCATGACCTGTCATTGCTATAGTAAATAGTTGAAACCCACTAGCATGAGTAGGAGTTTCTTGAGCCTTGATGTGCCTACTCATCCATGTTTGTTTTCTTTATGCCAGCTATGCTTAGAGTTCTGTCAGGTCTGATTCATCGGGAATGAATCGGAGTTGTGAACATGTCCTACCGATAAAAGGCTAAGAGTGTGAACACGTTTTGGTAAAGGTAGCGATGAGAGGCCATGTAGGAGTACATGGTGGGTTGTCTCATTGGAACCGTCCCTAAGCACTGAGTTCTGTGTATGTTATCCAAGTCCAGTTACTACCACACATTGGGTTCCGGTTATCCGGACCCTCTCGGCTTATTAATCCACTTGATCTCTATCCAGGAGTTGCAACAAGTTTCTGGCGTTTGTAGGTAGTGCTACTTGTCTACCAGGTGGTGCTCGACGGGACGGGCTTGGGATAGACTAGGCACCGTGGCACGGTGTACCAAGTGGCACCCGGATGGTGGGCTTGGGAACCCTGCACACATCGTTTGGGGCGGTACTGGAGACTTCGGCCGGAACTCCTTGCGGATGGAACTCGAATAGGCGATAAACCTGGACGAGAGACTTGTGTGGTTAGTCAGGTCATGGCCGACACCCTCGCCCGGCTTCCGCTTGAACGTTGCCGAGGTGCATGACATGTACAGGGCTATAACTGGCGAGAGCGTGTGTGAAGAAGTACACCCCTGCAGGGTCAACATTATCTATTCGAATAGCCGTTTTCCTCGGATATGGAAACTTGGAGGACTTATGTAGTACATAGACAACTTGAAATGGATACTCTAAAATATGCAAGATAAGCGTGAGTGCTATGGATGGCTTTCTCGTAGGGAGACGGGAACGGATCCATAGTGGGGTATTGATATGGTGAATACGTGGACTCGTGTGCGTCTTCTCACCTCAAAGAAGTTTCTGATACTCGTAGTATAAGTTAGCCACTGAGTCAAAGCTGGCTTGCTGCTGTTAACTCCACCACCCCCCTTGATGATAATGTTGCATATGTAGATAGTTCTGATGTAAGACTTGCTGAGTACCTTCATACTCACATTTGTCTATTTATGTTTTGCAGTTGGTTACGCTAGTGACTTCGATGAGTAGCTTGTATCCCAGCTACGATCTTGTACCCTTGGGAGGGTCGTGTTTAGTCAGGCTTCTTAGTCTTTTCCTTTTGTAGTTGTGTGTACTCAGACATGTAATGCTTCCGTTGCTTGTATGCTCTGAATGACGGGTCGTGCGACCCCTGTTTGTATTGAATGCTATGTGGCTCTTCTGGGCCTTTATCTATATGAGTTTGAGTTATGTTGTGATGCCATGTTGTACAACACATACTTGCATGTTATGCGTACGTGTAACATGTATAGCTATGTGTGGGATCTGACAACCTAGTTGTTTATCCCTGGTAGCCTCTCTTATGGGAAAATGTAGTCTTGTGCTTCCATGAGCCATAGTAGTCCGCTACAGTCCAGTTCACCGGAGTCCTGCTAGCCCAGCACTACTGCTCCGGAACACTTGACTGGCCGGCATGTGATTCAGGTCGTTCCTGTGTCTGTCCCTTCGGGGAAATGTCACGCGGTGACATCCGGAGTCCTGCCTAGCCTTCTACAGCCCGGGTTCCCGGAGTTCTGTTAGCCCAGTGCTACAGCCCGGATTCATACGCTGTTGATCGACATGCTCAAGGTTGATTCATGTATGCCTATCCCTATAAGATAGTGCCAGTTTGGTTCACGACTAGTCATGTCGGCCCGGGTTCTCTGTCATATAGATGCTAGCGACACTATCATATACGTGAGCCAAAAGGCGCAAACGATGCCGAGCCAGGTAAGGTGGCCCCGTGGGAATACCGTGCATGAGGCCGCAAAGTGGTATGAAGTGTTACATGCTAGATCGGTGTGACTTAGGATCGGGGTCCCGACAATGGGTGATGCTATCAGGACAGGGGCTGCTTCATCAAAGCCCAAAGAAGCACCCAAAGCAGCCTCCAAGCCCAAGAGTGCACCTAAGAGGAATACCAGGAGTATACCAGCTGCTGAGAAGACCAAGGCCCTAGTGCCTGAAGTTGCTGCTGATGAAGATGATGAAGGACAAGTCCTGAGGAAGCTCAAACCCAAGATTCCAGACCACAATGATGCTCATCCTGTGGCTGAGAAGATGAAGATCAGGAGAGACTCAGGACTAAGGAAATGGAGATAGACAGACACATATGCTACAAGAAGAAGAACTGCTGTTGATTACAGGTTCCACACAAAGGAACAGCAAGATTTCTATGAGACAGTGCTGCTGGACAAGAAGCCTATAGTGTGTGAAATGAGGTGGGTCGACTGGAAGTATATCAAGGAAAATGAGGAACACTATCCTGGTGTGTTTGACAGCTTCAGTGCTTGTGGAATTGCAGACTTTGTTGGGCAGAAGCTCACAAAGTGGAATGAGGAGCTCATAATGCAATTATACTCCATAGCACACTTCTATCCAGATGGCAGGATAGTATGGATGTCTGAAGGTACAATTATACTCCATAGCACACTTCTATCCAGATGGCAGGATAGTATGGATGTCTGAAGGTACAAGGTATCACTCAACTATTGAGGAATGGGCAAATCTGCTCAATGCTCCTAAGGAAGAAGAAGATGACTTGGATGTCTATGCCAAGAAGAATATGGGTCACAACTCTATGGCAAACATGTATAAGGAGATTCCTAAAGATGATCTTGAGACTCACTAGTTTGGGTCAGTAAAACACTTGCTGTCAGGGCTGCCTACAATCAATTGGATCCTTAGGCACACTTCTTGCCCAAGTCTGGTGATCACAGAATGATCAGAGGCCATGCAATTAACTTGCTACATATATTTGATGTGCCACAGAAGTTCAAGGTCATGAGCCTTATAGTTGAGACTATCAAGAGGACTGCAGGAGACCAGAAAATAAGTTGTGGATATTCCCCACAAATCCAGGAGTTGATAAACTCAAAGATGGGCACAGGCACATACCTGTTGGATAAGAAACACTTGCCTATCTACCCAGACTTCAAGGACAATCAAGTTGTGATGAATGAGAATGAACCATCATCTGTACAAGCTCAAGAGAAGAAGGAGAAAGCAAAGAAAGAGAAGGCTGCCAAGATGCCAACTCAAGAGGAGGCATCTGAGTACTTTTTGAAAAGCATGCAGGACCAGCTTGGTTATTTGATAGCATCAACTTTGAGGATTGAGAAGGGGTTGGCCACCCTAACTCAAAACCAGGAGAGCCTGGAAAGAATCATGGAACAAAAATTCTATGATTTAGATGTCAAATTAACTGAGATTGAGTCAGTTGTGGAGCAGCTACAGGATGACATGCATGAGAGGAAGGGCAGAACAACCACTGATGCATTTGCCAGAGTGCCTAGAGCTCAGAGATCAACTGCAGTGCCAGTAACAGACACCAGAGCCACTTCATCTACACCAGCTACAACTTCAGTGCCACCAGCTCCAGCACCTACCCCAGCTATCCCTAGGTGGTTTTGGTAATTCCTAACAACATATAGCTCATTGAGCTAACATTATTCCAAGATTAATATTTTAGGAAAAGCTCAATGAATGGCATGGCATGGATGAGGAAAGTGGATCCCTCAAAATTCTAAGGACAAAAAGTTTGGCTCAAGCTTCAAGATCAAGACTCTACATTTTATATTTTAGTGATCTAAGATCACATTGAGTCTATAGGAAAAGCCAATACTATCAAGGAGGGATGAGGTGTTGCTTAATGGCTTGCTTGCTCAAAGTGCTTAGTGATATGCTCCAAAATCCTCAACTACCTTCCCACATCCACATATGACCTAAACCAAAAGTCAAACTCGGCCCCACCGATTCTTTCTATCTGGCGCCACCGAGTTTCAATTGTCATAGCCACTACCACAAACCCTAGGCAAATCGGTCTCACCGATAGGGATCTCTGTCTCACCGAGATGGGATTGTAATCTCTTTGTTTCCCTTCGTAACGTTTCGGTCTTACCGAGATGAGCGATTGGTCCCACCGAGGTTGCAATGTAAACTCTCTGTTTCCCTTTTGTAACATTTCGGTCTGAGCGAATCGGTCCCACCAAGTTTACCTGACCAACTCTCTGGTTAGCTTATTACCAAAATCAGTCCCACCGAGTTTGTGTAATAGGTCACACCGAGATTACGTTATGCCCTAACCCTAACCATATCGGTCCTACCGAGTTGCATCTCAGTCCCACCGAAAATCCTAACGGTCACTAGGTTTGCTGAATCGGTCCGACTGTGTTTAATCATTCAGTCCCACTGAGTTTGCCAAATTGTGTGTAACGGTTAGATTTTGTGTGGAGGCTATATATACCCCTCCACCCACTCTTCATTTGAGGAGTGAGCCATCAGAACATACCTACACTTCCAATACACATTTTCTGAGAGACAACCACCTACACTTGTGTTGAGGTCAAGATATTCCATTCCAACCATATGAATCTTGATCTCTAGCCTTCCCCAAGTTGCTTTCCACTCAAATCTTCTTTCCACCAAATCCAAATCCTGAGAGAGAGAGAGAGAGTTGAGTGTTGGGGAGACTATCATTTGAAGCACAAGAGCAAGGAGTTCATCATCAACAGACCATTTGTTACTTCTTGGAGAGTGGTGTCTCCTAGATTGGCTAGGTGTCTCTTGGGAGCCTCTGACACGATTGTGGAGTTGAACCAAGGAGTTTGTAAGGGCAAGGAGATCGCCTACTTCGTGAAGATCTACCGCTAGTGAGGCAAGCCCTTCATGGGCGATGGCCATGGTGGAATAGACCAGGTTGCTTCTTCGTGGACCCTTCGTAGGTGGAGCCCTCCGTGGACTCGCGCAACCGTTACCCTCTGTGGGTTGAAGTCTCCACCAGCGTGGATGTACGATAGCACCACCTATCAGAACCACGACAAAAACATCCGTGTCTCCAATTGCATTTGAATCCTCCAGACCCTTCCCTTTACATTCTTGCAAGTTGCATGCTTTACTTTTCGCTGCTCATATACTCTTTTGCATGCTTGCTTGAATTGTGTGGAGATTGCTTGACTTGTGCTAAGATAGGTAAAATCTGCCAAGAACTAAAATTGGGAAAAGGCTAGATTTTTATTTGGTCAAGTAGTCTAATCACCCCCCTCTAGACATACTTTCGATCCTACAAAAGGCCTTCAATGAAATGTTGGAGTCTTCAAAACGTCAGCTCCATGAGCACAGTGAGCTTTGTAAGTTGGATGCCATCTCACAAGTAATGGCTCTGAAGGCTCAGTTCAACTTGGGCAGAGAATGCTACGACGCAATGATGACAGTATTTGGACGCTTTCTACCCAAAGGCCATGTAATGCCTCCAAACCTGTACCAGTCGGACAAAATCCTCCGTGCACGGAAGCTGCCCTATGAGAAGATACATGCATGTGAGAAAGGATGTGCTTTATTTAGGCTTGACTATGCGGACTTGAACTATTGTCCCATTTGCAAGTCTTCCAGGTATGTTGTGGTAGACAACGGTATGGGTGAGAAGACACAGACCAAAATCCCCATTAGTGTTCTTCGGTATATGCCAATCGTACCAAGACTTCAACGTCTTTTCATGGTCGAAGAGACGGTCAGACACATGACATGGCACAAAACAGGCAAAAGAACCAAAATAGATGCAGATGGGAATCTGATGATGGCACACACATCGGATGGTGTTGCGTGGAAAAAGTTTGATGAATTACATGCTGACAAAGCGGCAGATCCAAGGCATCCTCGAGTCGGCATCAGCACGGATGGGTTCAGTGTGTTTGGTATGACGGCAGCCCAATACAGTTGTTGGCCCGTATTTGTCTTTCGACTCAATCTCCCCCCGGACAGATTATGCAAAGAAAGAACATTTTCCTGACGTTGATAATTCCAGGGCCCAACAATTCGGGGAAAAATATGAATGTGTACATGCAGCCGCTTAAGAACGAATTGCAAGAAGCCTGGGATAATGGGTTCAAGATATATGACGCCTATAGCAAATGGAACTTCATAATGTGTGTCTGGTACATGTACTCGACGCATGACTTGCCGGCGTATGCGCTATTCGTTGGCTGGTGTGTGCATGGAAGGTTCCTATGCCCCACATGCAAGGGAACTCTTGAGTTTCGTTGGCTTCAGGCCGGTCGCAAGTTTTCTTGCTTCGACATGCATAGACAGTTCCTGGATCCTCGCCATAAGTTTAGGAAAGACAAGAAGAACTTCATCAGAGGTAGAGTTGTCAAAAACTCTGCACCACCTGTGTTGACAGGCCAACAGACCCTGGATCAGGCGCACCACTCTGCACCACTTTGTTTCTCTCTTTCAGGCACGCTAAAATAAGGCGGATAAGGTGCCAGAGGTGTACAACCTGTATGCCATGGCCCACACTGCCTCTTATATGAAAGCCAAGGCATTCTCTCTGTCTGACCTCGATGATCCAAATAACTTCACCGACATCTCCTCCCATGACAAGCACGTGAAATATAGAGTTGAGGGGAATGCGAGGAAAGGGGAGGACTTTAACCCGAGCCAGGGTCCCATTGATACAGAGCCGCTGATGATACCTGGTGGCGGGAGGTCCCATGGCTCCAGAGCCATGGGAGATGGACTTATCCGTTGTCCTAGCACTCTCCCGGAGATCAAGGCGCGCCAGTCGAGCTCCGCTCCTGAGATAAGGCCTAGTGAACGGCCAGTCCAACTCGCCTTCAAGGTTAGTTATACGTACTCAGCTATCTTTCTCCATTACATTGTGTGTGCTTCCATCAATGATTACAAATGGTCATGTGAGTGGTGCTGTAAGCTGCTTGAGGGAGTCCTGGATTAGGGGGTGTCCGGATGGCCGGACTATACCTTCAGCCGGACTCCTGGACTATGAAGATACAAGATTGAAGACTTCATCCCGTGTCCAGAAGGGACTTTCCTTGGCATGGAAGGCAAGCTTGGCGATACGAATATGTAGATCTCCTACCATTGTAACCGACTTTGTGTAACCCTAACCCTCTCAGGTGTCTATATAAACCGGAGAGGTTCTAGTCCGTAGGACAACATACAGAACAACAATCATACCTTAGGCTAGCTTCTAGGGTTTAGCCTCTCCGATCTCGTGGTAGATCTACTCTTGTACTACCCATATCATCAATATTAATCAAGCAGGACGTAGGGTTTTACCACCATCAAGAGGGCCCGAACCTGGGTAAAACTTCATGTCCCTTGCCTTCTATTACCATCCGGCCTAGATGCACAGTTCGGGACCCCCTACCCGAGATCCGCCGGTTTTGACACCGACATTGGTGCTTTCATTGAGAGTTCCTCTGTGTCGTCGCCGTTAGGTTTGATGGCTCCTATGATCATCAATAGAGATGCAGTCCAGGTTGAGACCTTCCTCCGTGGACAAATCTTCGTCTTTGGTGGTTTCGCACTGCGGGCCAATTCTCTTGGCCATCTGGAGCATATCGAAAGCTATGCCCCTAGCCGTCAGGTCAGATTTGGAAGTTTAAACTACACGGCTGACATCCGCGGGGACTTGATCTTCGACGGATTCAAGCCACTGCCGAGCGCGCCGCACTGTCATGACGAGCATGATCTAGCTCTGCCACCGAACAATGTCTTGGAGGCCGCAGCCACATTGGCTTCAACCCTTAATTCAGAGCCAACTGCACCGATCGAGGATAGGTGGTTGGACGCCGCCTCGGGGGCTGCGATCCCAACGGCGATCGAGCCAAACACCAGCCCCGCACTCCGCGAGACTCGTGACTCCAAGGAGCCGGACTCCTCTCCGGACTCCGAACCCTCCGCGCCCCTGCCGATCGAATCCGATTGGGCACCGATCATGGAGTTTACTGCCGTGGACATCTTTCAGCACTCGTCTTTCGGCGATATTCTGAAGACACTAAAGTCTCTCTCTTTATCAGGAGAGCCCTAGCCGGACTACGGTCAGCAAGGTTGGGATACGGACGATGAAGAAATTCAAAGCCCACCCACCACCAACTTTGTAGCCACTGTCAACGATTTAACCGACATGCTCGACTTCGACTCCGAAGGCATCGATGGTATGGACGCCGATGAAGGAGACGATGAAGAACCAGCGCCTATTGGGCCCTGGAAATCCACATCGTCATATGACATATACATGGTGGACGCACCAAAAGATGACGACGAGGAGCGGAAGGACGCACGGAAGGCTTGTTCCCTCGAGAAGCATTCAAAGCGGCAATGCAAGCGCCGCCCCAAATCTTGCCTCGACAGAAATAACGATCACACAGACCTAGCGCTGGAGCAGGGCGAACCGCTGTCGGACAACGGCAATCCGGATAATCAAACCGAACAAACAAATTCTATCAAGGATAATGGTCTGGACGACATAACGCCGGACAGGCACCCGGAGCAGCAGAATGCCCGTAAAAGGCTTGTTGCCACCGCAAGGAGTCTTAAAAAGCAAAAGCAAAGTCTCAAGGCTGTGCAAGACACACTCCAAATCAGATGGAGTAAAATACTCAACACAACAGCGAGGTATGGCGACAATCGCCCCTCCAAGAGCTACCCAAAGCGGAAGCTGCTACCTGAATTCGATGAGGAGGCCTCAGAACCCCCAACACCAAATATCAAAGCAGCCGCCTGGCCGGATAGATGAACCCTCTACCAACACAGAGCAGCACACAACGCCACTCACAATACAACACGCGACCCATGCGAGGGCTCACACCCAAAGGACGGCGCAACAAGATCCATCTATGGACCACGCAAGCGCGCCCCAGCATACAATGCAACACAATAAACATCCAAACAAGGTGGTACACCCAGCTACAGGGGTGCCGCACACCCCCTATGTTTCACCGATGAGGTGCTGGACCATGAATTTTCAGAGGGATTCAAACCTGTAAACATAGAGACATACGATGGAACAACAGACCCTGGGGTCTGGATTGAGGACTACATCCTTCATATCCATATAGCTCGAGGAGATGATCTCCACGCCATCAAGTACTTACCCCTCAAGCTCAAAGGGCCAGCTCGTCACTGGCTTGAAGGCCTCCCCGAAAGCTCCATTGGAAGTTGGGAAGAGCTCGAAGACGCCTTTCGGGCAAATTTTCAAGGGACTTATGTCCGACCTCCGGATGCGGACGATTTGAGTCATATAACTCAACAGCCCAGAGAGTGTCGACTTTCCGGACGCCGAAGCCTTAGCAGCTTTTAAGCATAGTGTCCGTGACGAATGGCTCGCCAGACACCTCGGCCAAAATAAGCCGAGAACAATGGCCGCATTAACAAACCTCATGACCCGCTTTTGTGCGGGTGAGGGCAGCTGGCTAGCCAGATGCAGCACCAGCGACCCCAGTACATCTGAAGTTAGAGATGGAAATGGGAAATCATGGGGCAGCAGCAATAACAAACGCCGGAATAAAGAAGACAACACGAAGGGCACGACAGTAAATGCTGGATTCAAAAGCTCTCGGCCAGGTCAAAAGCCGCCCTCTAAAGGCACCAGGGATGAACTGTCCAGCCTCAACAAAATTCTGGACCAAGTATTTCAGATCCATAGTACCCCTGGTAAACCTGCTAATCATACCCATAGAGAATGTTGGGTCTTCAAGCAGTCCGGCAAGCTCAACGCCGTACACAAGGGGGAGGATACACCAAGTGAAGACGAGGATGGGCCTCCCAAGCAAGACACTGGGGAAAAAAAGAAATTTCCACCAGAAGTCAAAAAGTAAACGTGTTACACGTGATCAAGGGAAAAAACAACGCGGCACTCCCAGGAAAATATACCCAAGTGCCTGTCACCGCGAAGTCCTGCCACTGGTCGTTTCAACCGATCACTTTCGACCATCGCGATTACTCAGCAAGTATCCGACGCGCAGGATGGGCTGCCCTGGTATTAGACCCAGTAATTGGTGGATATCACTTCACACGAGTGCACTTCACACGAGTCTTGATGGACTGTGGCAGCAATCTAAACCTAATATATCAGGATACATTCCGCGGGATGGGGTTAGACCCAATAAAAATTCTCCATAGCAATACTACCTTTAAAGGAGTAACGCCAGGCCCAGGGGCTCGTTGCACGGGCTCCCTCCTACTTCAAGTTATATTCGGCTCCCCTAATAACTTCCGTCGCGAGCATTTAACCTTCCACATCGCTCCGTTCCAAAGTGGCTATCAAGCACTGCTCGGAAGCGAAGCTTTCGCTCGCTTTAATGCAATACCACACTATGCCTCCCTCACACTCAAGATGCCCGGTCCACGTGGCATCATTTCATTGAACGGAAATATCAAGCGATCTCCGCGCGCCGAAGCGAGTGCGGCTACCTTGGCAGCTGCACACTAAAGGCGCCCGGACCAGCGAAAGCATCCAATAGGTCGTCAAGACCTCAGACACAACTAATCAAGGCCGGCGCCGCTATTTATACCGAATAAATGATCACACCCCTATTTGTCAATACAAGGGGCTCAACGCGCGCAGACAAGTGGCTATTTCTTCCCATCTTGAATTATGCATGGTTTCTTTAAAAACTATCCTTTTGCACGACAACCTTTTCACATAAATTCCTCTCTTTTACAGACGATCATCGTGCTACACCCGTCCAGGATACGGCACAACGGAGACATAGGCGCAAACGTGCAGCAGGGACCCGCTCCAAGGATTCTTTTTAGATTAAGACCCGGCGTAAACCTTTTTTACTATCTCTTGTTGATACATATCCACCGTTGAGAAGGATGCTGACGTCTTGGCATGTGGCCACGCCAGAACAATGCATGTACCTGGACACAAGGGGCTTCTTACAAAGGCCATTATTTAGGCCCGGTTTATACCACAAAGACTGAATACCTTAGGGAGTGTTCGGCGTCGCGAGTTTGGCCCTATATGCATCAGCTCCGAATCATTGTCTTTGGTCAAATGTTGGGTTTGCCTGGCTCCTGTGTTTTGGTGCCTTACGTTCCGCTTTGCCGGCTAAGGTAGCACCAGGAGAACTACTACGATTGTGCCCTGGTTCATCCGGACGAGCACCTCAGTAGAGAAAGCCGAAAACTGACTGTCATGATATAGCGTGAGACTGGTCAACCACTCGATGACCTGTGGAATGTAAGAATTCCTTCGCCTTAACGAAGGGTCGCTTTCCGGCCAGGCATGTACGCACCCCGGGATCGGGAGAGTGCGGAGCCACTAGGGGCTATCTAGTAGCCCCACTGTCAAACTCCTATGGCTAAGTGAAAGTGCTAAAGCATTATAGTCCAGTTGCGTCGCTAGCTCCTCTATCACCTCCTTAATAGGACCAATAGGTTGGGTTAAGTGTGAACGCGTGTTTTTTGCGAGCACCTCCGCATTATATGCATGGGGGTTGAAGCCGACGGCTGCAATCTTTCAGGTTATACACATGTATACATAAACGGCCGCCCAGGAGGCATCATATTACTTTTAGGCAAAAGTATAAAAATAGCCTTATAAAAATTTATAAAAGCATTTCGCTTACAATGAGATTACATATCACTCAAACATAATATTTTTTGAGCACTGGGTCTCTATCAAACGGGCACCCTCAAGAACTTCTTCAAAGTAGTGCTCGGCAGCCTTTCGACCTATAGCCGAATCCCGCGTTGCAACATTGGTAGCATCCATCTCTGCCCAATGTGCCTTAACATGGGCAAAAGCCATCCGTGCGCCCTCTATGCACGCCGACCTCCTCATTGCATTAACGCGCGGCACCACGTCAAGGAGCTGCTGCACCAAGCTGAAATAGCTGTTCGGTTTTGGCCTTTCCGGCCATAGCTGATCCACAACAGATCTCATGGCGAGTCCGGACAACCTTTCAATTCGGCCCATTCAGCTAATTGGTCAGTCAATGAAAGCGGACGCTCGGGAGAATGGAATTGTGTCCAAAACAGCTGGTCCACTTCACGGTCCATCTGACCTTGGAAGTACTTGACCGTATCGGTAGCGGTCGCCGCCAAATCCATATACACATCCTCCGAACTCCACAGCTGATCCAGAGAGGCATATCGTGGATCTCCGAACTTCCTCTGCAACATAAAGGATTTCCCAGATACAATGTCCCCGGCTTCCCGCAGCTCCTCCTTCTTCGCCCTCATGGCAGAGCGGATGTCTTTTCTCGTCACAGCAGCCTTCTCAAGGTCCGATGCCTTCGCTAGGTTTTCCTTTTCAAGAACCCGGCAACAGTCGGCGGCGGCTTTTAATTCTATGGCCATCTTGGCCATCTTATCTCGGCTCTCGCCAGGCGCGGCTTTCTCAGCTTTCAACTCTTCGGCCGCCTTCAAAACAGCTGCATTACCAAACCTCGCTTGTTCCTTGGCTCGGGCTAGTTCCGCCTGCAAGGCTTCAACAGTGACAGCTCCATCTGCAGTCACAACATATTAAAGATACTGGCATCATGCTGCTCTTACTATGTGGCATTTACTAGATAATGACACTTACCCTGTGCCTTGTCAAGCCTTTTGTTAACAAGCTCGATGTCGGCGTCCGCCGCATCCAACTGATGTTTTAAATGGGCAAACTCGCTAGTCCGGCTAGCCACCGGAGCTTCCATCACCTCCACATAAAGGCAGTATGATTATTACCTGGGAATATGATCCTCTGTTCATCGTCGTTTCCGACGACAACCAGAGTCTCAGGGGCTACTATCTACACAGGGCACACCTAGCATGTGCAGGACTATCATACATTATTTTACGTACCTCAAAGCCTGTTAGTAGACTCATAAAAGCTTCATGCAATCCGCTTTCGGCGAACAAGATTCTCTCCATCACCGTATTCATCAACACACGGTGTTCATCTGAGATGGCCGCTCGCCCCACCAACTCCCTCAGAACATTCGATCGCACACCAGACGGTGCCGGACTCTTTTGTCCGCTCTCTTCATGAGCCGGACACTGGGAGCTTCGGGGTCAATGGGATTATCTTCTGGCCTCACCGGACTCGGAGAGGCCCTCCGCGACGACACTTCGGGGTCGCCCGCTTCTGGAGTGGAGGAGTCCGGAGGAGGCGTTTCGCTCTCCATCATCTCCGGAAGAAGATCCCCCGAAGACGAGCTCATTTGAGAGGGGCTAAGGCCCAAACTGCAAAGATATATGCGGTGGTTATTTTCTCAGAAGAAAAAGATGGCAAACCTGTACTATTAATGTATTTCGGGTCACTTATGACTCGCTGGAGAATTTATCCCCCCGCGGACTTTGTTCGGCAAAAGCACCCCCCCAAGGTAGGACCCTCTTTGGGAGACTTCTTCTCCCGTTTGGAAGCTTCGGCTTCCGAATCCCCGGCCGCAGTCCTTTTCCTCCTCGGGTCGTCTTCCTTCATGGAGACACTCGCTCCCTCGGTTAGAATGGGCAGCATTGGGGGCCCGCGTCCGCCCGTATTATCCTCCCCAGTATCTTCCTTCAAGGCCTCCGAGCAAGGTGCGACCTGGAGCATCTTTTGCAATACCGGATTGTCCAAACCCTCAGGGAGGGGGGCCGAACACCGAATCAACTTCGCCTTTGCTAGCCAGTCCTAGTCAAAAAGCAAACTCTCAATAACTTCGTAACAAATGAGAGATAGTATGTTCGGCCGGAAGATTCCTTACCTGTTCGGCGGTGTGTTTACTACTCAGGACCACGTCCTCGGTGATTACCGGACACTCTACCTGAGGTCCGAAGAACGACTTGTACATCTCCTCGTGCGTCAGGCCGAGGAAATTTTGAATGACGCACGGTCCCTCGGGATTGAACTCCCACAAGCGAAGGGGCCAGCGTTTGCAAGGCTGGACTTGACGAACCAGCATAACTTGTATTACCGCAACCAAACTAAAATCTCCATTGAAGAGATCTCGAATGCAGCTTTGCAGTATAGGCAGGTCCTTGGCTGGACCCCATCTCAGACCTCTGCTGATCCATGACATCAGTTGTGGTGGAGGGCCCGAGCGGAAAACAGGGGCGGCCGCCCACTAGGCACTTCTAGGAGCCGTGATGTAGAACCACTCCTGTTGCCTCAATTCAGACACCTCTAGAATGGAACCTTTGAGCCATGGAGCTCCCGTCATCTTGCATATTGAGGCACCTCCACACGCTTCATGTTGCCCCCCGATCATCTCCGGCTTTACTTCAAAGGTCTTGAGCCACAGGCCAAAGTGAGGGGTAACCCAGAGGAAGGCATCACACACGACAATAAATGTCGTGATATGAAGAAAGGAGTCCGGAGCTAGATCATGGAAATCTAGCCCATAATAAAACATCAAACCCCTGACGAAAGGATCCAGAGCAAGGCCTAGACCTCGGAGGAAGTGGGAGACGAACACGACGTTCTCGTTGGGTTCGGGGGAGGGGACGGCCTGCCCTCGGGCAGGCAGCCGATGCAAAACCTCGGCGGTCAGATATCTGGCCTCCCTTAACTTTTTGATGTCTTCTTCCGTGACGGAGGAGGGCACCCATCGGCCTGGAAGGATAGATCCGGACATGATTGAAGGTTCGGAGCACCTGACGTGAACTTTGGGTGTTTGAGCTTGAGGCGGGGGAAGGATTCGATTGAGCACAGGAGGGAATAAATAAAAGCCTTGTCCCTTTATAAAGAGGGTGAATATCAAGCGTCCTCTCCGTGGCCGTTTGGACTTGCCTACAGTCTAGGAGTCCTAGAAGTGGTTGGGTTACCCATGCCCGTATTGATGAGAATCCCGGAATAAGGGGACACGATCTCTGCTTCGACGAGACGTGCCAAGGAAACCGCCTTGCATGACACGCTGAGGTGGGACAATAAAACGATTTGAATAAAGGCTTGGCCGTGGTGCGATGTCACAACTACGAAATACGTCAGCAGATTAGATTTGTGTAAATATTATTCTCTCTATGGCAATATGTGGAAACTTATGTTGCTGAGCCGGACACTATCTTTGTGTTCAAAATCTTCTATGAAGTACTTGTAGGAGGAACCCGCCTTGCAATGCCGAAAACAATCTGCGCGCCGGACTCGTCGTCATTGAAGCCTGGTTTAGGGGCTACTGAGGGAGTCCTGGATTAGGGGCTGTCTGGATGGCCGGACTATACCTTTAGCCGGACTCCTGGACTATGAAGATACAAGATTGAAGACTTCGTCCCGTGTCCGGAAGGGACTTTCCTTGGCGTCGAAGGCAAGCTTGGCGATACGGATATGTAGATCTCCTACGATTGTAACCGACTTTGTGTAACCCTAACCCTCTCCGGTGTCTATATAAACCGGAGAGGTTCTAGTCCGTAGGACAACATAAAGAACAACAATCATACGATAGGCTAGCTTCTAGGGTTTAGCCTCTCTGATCTCGTGGTAGATCTACTCTTCTACTACCCATATCATCAATATTAATCAAGCAGGACGTAGGGTTTTACCTCCAGTAAGAGGGCCCGAACCTGGGTAAAACTTTGTGTCCCTTGCCTCCTGTTACCATCCGGCCTAGACGCACAGTTCGGGACCCCCTACCCAAGATTCGCCGGTTTTGACACCAACATTGCTATACAGAGTGAGAGAGATAGAACGAAGAAACTTCTGGCAGAGGCGGCGGAGAGGCAACGGGAGTTGGAGGAGAGGACGACAAAGATGTTGGAGGAGGAGAGGGCACGGAATGACATGTAGGCAAGGGCCATGTACGAGCTCCTTGTGGTAAGTTTCTTCTGTAGATTAGCCAAAACATTCATCTAGTGTTTGTCTCATTCCTAACTAGTATGACTGAGTTGTAAAAACCAAATGTGCAGTCTGTGTGTGAGAAGTCCTGTCAGACCGCTCCGCCGATGCGAGTGATTGCTCCTGGGACCACGGTGAGTTTAATTTGAATGGACATTACTTGCTAGTCTTAACATTTGAGTGTCATCATGCTAACGAGACATTGAAAATGATCTTTGGTGCAGCGTAACTCTAGACAAGCATCGCACGATCCTTCTCCAGCTACCGGCACGAGCCAGCCCGCTCCTACACCTCCATGATCACGGTAAGTTTCTCTAGTGTTTTGCTTAACAAATGTATAAAGACCTAGACTTAGATTTATTTCCTCCAATATGCTTACCATAATGACCTAGAGATAGCTTCTTTTCCTCCAAAATGACTTAATAAGCTTAGTGACCTCCAAAACCATCCATTTTACCTAAGTTAGCTCTAAAATGATCTGTACTTAGCTTACTTATGTCAAAAATTGCATAATTAGCTTAGTTAGCTCATAAATGATCCATTTTACCTAAATTAGCTCTAAAATGACCCATTTTACCTTAGTTAGCTTATAAATGATCCATTTTATCCACGTTAGCTCTAAAATGACCCATTTTACCTAGATTAGCTCCTAAATGATCAATTTTACCTATGTTAGCTTTAAAATGACCCGTTTCACCTAGGTTAGCTCCAAAATGAACCATCTTACCTAGGTTACCTCCAAAATGACCCATCACACCTAGGTTAGCTCTAAAATGATGCTTTTTACTAAGTTAGGTCATAAACGATCCATTTCAACTAAGTTAGCTCATAAACGATCCATTTTACCTAAGTTAGCTAAAAAACGATCCATTTCTCCTAAATTAGCTCTTAAATGATCCATTTCACCTAAGTTAGCTCATAAACAATCAATTTGAACTAAGTTAGCTCATAAATGATCCATTTCACCTAAGTTAGCTAAAAACAATCCATTTCACCTTAGTTAGCTCATAAACGATCCATTTCACCTTAGTTAGCTCATAAACGATCCATTTCACCTTAGTTAGCTCATAAACGATCCATTTCAACTAAGTTAGCTCATAAACGATCCATTTCACCTAAGTTAGCTCATAAATGATCCATTTCACCTTAGTTAGCTCATAAACGATCCATTTCACCTAAGTTAGCTCATAAACGATCCATTTCACCTTAGTTAGCTCATAAATGATCGATTTCAACTAAGTTAGCTCATAAATGATCCAGTTCAACTAAGTTAGCTCATAAACGATCCATTTCACCTAAGTTAGCTCATAAATGATCCATTTCACCTTAGTTAGCTCATAAATGACCCATTGCAACTTAGTTAGCTCATAAATGACATATACTTCTTGTTCTAGTCTTCTTCTTGTTCTAGTCTTCTTCTTCTAGTCACCTTTTTCTAATTTTCTTATTTGCCATTTTGCAGATTTGATTCACTTCACGGAAGCTAGCTTGCTATGATGGAGTGCTTGTTTTTTTCATTCTCTTCAAGTATTCTTCTAGCTTGCTATGATGGAACTTGCTATCTTGATGAAACTTTGCATTGTAATATGTATGGATGGAACAATGTGTATGTGCAACTTGATGGAACTTGCTATGTATGAATGGATGGAACTATATATGTATGTGCGATGAAACTTATGTGCTGGATATGTCATATGTTTGCTGTTAAGTAGCCCTGTGAAATATATATATATATATATATATATGACATATATATTTGCTGTCAAAATCATTGCATTTAAAAAAATAGAAAAATGAGGAAAAGCAGGATCTTTGCTGTCAGCCACTGATGGCAAAGCCACCTTTGCCTACAGCCGCGGACGGCAAAGCAGCCACGTGGCGGCCACCTGTGCCTCCTGGGAACTGACCCATTTGGCCAGTTTGCCTACAGCGGCGGATGGCAAAGGTTTTGCCTATAGTGGCTGACGGCAAGGGCCTACCATGTAGTGACGTCCAGCTGACATCATTGAGCAGACGGCAAAGGCCGAACAAATTTTGCCGTCAGCGGCGGATGACAAAGGCTGCCGTTAGCCACCTAATGGACTAACAGCGTAATTATTGCCGTCTGCTTTCTTCGCCGTCAGCTGCTGTTGGCAAAGGCCCCTTTGCCGTCAGCGGCCGAAAGCAGATGGCAAAGTAGCTCTTTGCCAATCCTTACTTTGCCGGAGCCTTTTGCCGTCAGCGGTAGACGGCAAAGACCTTTGCCGTCCGCCGTTCCTGCCTTTGCCGTCTGCCGTGGCTGATGGCAAAGTAGCTGATTCATGTAGTGTATCATCTTGAAGGGGTTCCACATCTTCTTGTCCACGCCACTCCATATGTTGAACTTATGTGAAATATACTAGATAAAAACATTAGTGCAACAAGAGATATGTTGACATTAATTACCAAAACCACCCAGGGAGCACTTGCACTTTCAATCTCCCCATTTTTGGTAATTGATGACAACATACATCAAAGTTTTAGATAAAGATATAGAGAGTAGCAAGTAAAGCTTTGGAAAGACATGTAACATGCATGGACTCCCCCTACATGTATGCAATCATGTCAATATGGAAAGTAAGAGCATGTGAATGAATAAACATGACAGAGCAAGCAATGTGTTACATGTGTCTTGGCTATATGCATCAGAGCAAATGATGTGAGTATATGAAGTTGTAACTTCATGCCCATGATTCCTTCTTGCAAACAATATTTACATTAGCAAGAGATCCTCATGCACATGAGTGTGATGCATATACTTACCTTGTGGTCTTGAGCTAGCTTTGGAAGAGATGAACCTGGGTAAACAAGGTTAGATAACACAGATACATCTACTAGACAGAGCAAATGAAAGAACCACAGGAGTACCAAGACTGGGATGACATGTAGAGAGTGAGTACTAGGTACTCTATAGGTAGACATGTCCCCAAAGGATAAAGATATGCAATGAATTCAACAATTTCCTTCCCTTAGGTGTCTTGCTCCCCCTGAATCTTGTATGGGATACTGGGAGAACATAGGGAAAGAAAATCAGAGCAAAACAGATCATAAACAAAACATAGACATGTCTTTCCCCTCTTAAAGACATGTGACTTCTCTCCTCTTGAACACCAAGCATTTGGGGCCTTTGATGTGATTACCTATCTCTCCCTTTTTTTCTCTCTCTCCCCTTTGAAGAGAATAAACTTTGATGTGATCTCTCTCCCCCTTTGACATCAATTTCCAAGAAGGGATCTTCGTGAGTGTGAGTCAAAATAGGTTTGGTCCTTGAGTCATAGAGCAAAGCAACATATAGATTGTTATGCTGGTAGAGGACAAGAATCGTCGAGTGGAGCTGGAACAAAAATACAGGAACAAGTGGCAAATTGTTTTCTCTATAGTGAAATTGGTGACACCGAGTTATATTTTTCGGTTGCACCAAAATGGTTTGGCGTGACCGAAAGAGACGAATTGATATGACCGAGTTCCAGACAGAGAGAACATTTGTCACCTTAGCTCACGAGGCAAATAAGATTTCACAAAGATCTGCAAGGAATCAACTGAAGGATTTGCAATGAATTGGATGCAAGAGATGCAGAACAAAAACAAAGAAAAAGAAAAGAAATCTAGATGAAGGGAAATAAATATGCAAGAGACAAATGCAAGAAAAACATAGAAACACTAGAGAACTTCATCTAGAATTGGTCAGCGACAAAGTCACCTATGTTAGAGTATATTGAATGAGGAGTCAAGTGAGAAAACTTGATCATAGGTCATACTCATTTTTAAGCTCAAAATGGGGTTACCATTTATCGTTTAAGCTTTTGATGTATTAACATCTTGTTGAGTTTCTTTGACCCATGACTCGGGGTAAAGCTTCTCTAAGATGGAATAACATACCTTGGGTGGTGGTGTTGAACTTGATCATCTAGTTGAACTTGTATGGGTTGCTCAAGGTTGATGTAGCTCATCAAGAGTTGGGAGCACCACTTGTAATTGGAGTTCATCTACCTACATGGGTTAGTCTTGCAAGGAAGAGCACTTGTGTATCCAAGATGACAATCATGAAATTTGATATAGAATTTTTCAAATGATACGTTGAAGGATTTCATGATCCATTTTCTTCAACCACCATGGAGTAGAGACTTGGTGTTGTAAAGATTGCTCAAGATGTGAGTGAGTTGCAATCTCATGGATTTAGATTCATCCTAGTACCTACAAGGGTTAGATAGCATGCAAGGGTGCAAATATATCCAAGACATATGATCGTCATCATACGAGAACAAGTCAAGGATTAGTCAAAGGCTTATGCCTTGCATGTATCCGATTGGGGTTTCTACTCCAAGTTTGAAGTAGCAATGATGTTCAATTCACCTCTCAAACGACAAAAGGCTTTCTCATCAAGTGGTTTGGTGAAGATATCCGCCAATTGCTTATCGGTACGAATATGCTTAAGATCAATGTCTCCTTTAGCAACATGATCTCGAATGAAATGATGACGAACTTCAATATGCTTAGTTCGAGAATGTTGCACGGGGTTGTGAGCAATCTTAATGGCACTTTCATTGTCACAAAGCAAAGGAACATGTTTCACATATATCCCATAATATTTAAGAGTTTGAGTCATCCAAAGTAATTGAGCACAACATGAACCAGCGGCAATGTATTCCGCTTCGGCAGTGGATAAGGATACCGAGTTTTGTTTCTTGGAAGACCAAGACACAAGAGATCTACCAAGAAATTGACAAGTACCCGAAGTGGACTTTCTATC
Organism: Triticum urartu; assembly: GCF_003073215.2. NCBI lineage: Eukaryota > Viridiplantae > Streptophyta > Magnoliopsida > Poales > Poaceae > Triticum > Triticum urartu. Next base: position 524,342,942 of record NC_053023.1, read on the forward strand.
AACCTTGTCTCCCGCATAGTCCGAATCGGAGTAGCCAACAAGATCAAAAGGAGACCTCTTAGGATATCAAATGCCAAAATTTGGTTTATGTATTAAGTATCTCACTATCCTTTTCACAGCCTTAAGATGACATTCTTTGGGGGCCGCTTGATATCGTGCACACATGCACACACTTAGCATAATATCAGGACGGGAGGCACATAGATATAACAATGAACCAATCATAGAGCGATAAACCTTTTGGTCAACCGGTTTGCCATCCTTGGTCAAGTCAAGATGTCCACTAGTAGGCATGGGAGTTTTCATACCTTTGCTTTCTTGCATGTTGAACTTCTTGAATAAGTCCTTGGTGTACTTTGTTTGAGAAACAAAGGTACCTTCCTTAGTTTGCTTGATTTGTAAACCAAGAAAGAACTTGAGTTCACTCATCATAGACATCTCAAACTTCTCCGACATAAGCTTTCCAAACTTCTCACTAAAATGAGGGTTAGTTGAACCAAATATGATATCATCAACATAAATTTGGCACACAAATAATTCACCATTAACCCTTTTAGTAAAAAGAGTAGAATCTATTTTTCCAATCTCAAAGCCTTTTTCAATAAGGAACTTGGTCAAGCATTTATACCACGCTCTAGGAGCTTGTTTAAGACCATAAATATCTTTGTGAAGTTTATAAACATGATTAGGTTTCTTAGGATTGACAAAGCCTGGAGGTTGCTTAACATAAACTTCCTCCTCAATTCACCATTTAAGAAAGAACTTTTAATGTCCATTTGGTACAAGGTGATATCATGGTGATTAGCATAGGCAAGTAAGATGCGGATGTACTCAAGTCTAGCAATGGGGGCATATGTCTCACCGTAGTCCATACATTTGACTTGAGTGTAGCCTTGGGCGACAAGACGTGCTTTGTTGTGGATGACTTGACCATCTTCGTCTTGCTTGTTGCGAAACACCCATTTGGTACCGATGATGTTGTGGTTGTTTTTGGGCTTCTCGACCAATGTGCACACTTGATTTCTCTCAAAGTTGTGTAGCTCTTCATGCATGGCATTTATCCAATCCGGATCTTCCAGTGCTTCTTCAACCTTCATAGGTTCAATGCTAGAGATGAATGAATAATGTTCACAAAAATTAGCCAAACGAGATTTAGAGCGAGTGATTCTCCCGGTTTGGATATCATTGTAGATTTGCACGACGGGATGGTCTCTGGCGACTCTTGCTCAAACTCGTGAGAGCTTTTGTTTTGTTCTGGGTGGAACATTTTCTTCATCATCTTGTCCTTCTTCATTGTTGAGAAAGCATGAGGAGTTCAGCAATATCAAGCAAGGAAGCATCTCCGTGTACCAATACAACATCCAGTTTGAGAAACTTGCTCGCTTTGCAAGGCAGGATGTTCCTGATGAAAAGAGCATGATCTATCACCTTAGAGGTGGCCTCAAAGAAGATCTACAGTTAGCTCTCGTGCTTCTTGAGCGTACTAAGTTTGGTCAATTCTATAACATGGCCCTCAAGAAGAGGGTGCTCAACTCAAGTGTGAGGCATCAAAGAAGAGAATCAGGGATGCAGTTCAGTCTTCTGCTTCCTCACAAGTGGCAGCTAAGCAACCTAAGTTCTGGCTTCCTCCTGCTCCATTTCGTCAGCCCTACCAGTAGAAGAGCAAAGGTGGCCACGGATCTTCCCACCCACCCAACCCAGGCTATCAGAATAAGTCTCAGACTCAAGATCCAAGGTCAAGTGCTCCTTATCATCGTCTACTCTCAGAGGTGACTTGCAACAAGTGTCAGCAGAAAGGTCACTATGCAAACAAGTGCTTCAACCAAAGGCGCCTTCCGCCTCCTCCTCCCGTGAGATCTTCTAGCAGTGTAGTGGTCAAGCATAGTCCCAAGCATGCTAAGGTCAACATGATGAATGCAGCTCAGGCAAAGGATTCTTCATATGTGATCATGGGTAATCTTCTAGTTAATGATATTCCTGCAAAAGTATTGTTTGATTCTGGTGCATCACATTGTTTCATGTCAAGACCATTTTTTGCCAAGCATGAATTCACTTCTTCACATTTGGGTAGACCTTTGGCTATCATTTCTCTGGGTAAAATGATTGAGCTCTAGTTTGATAGCTCATGATGTTTCTACCAAGATGGGCAACTATAAATTTCTGTCTTCTCCAATTGCTCTTGGTGACTCCGATATTGATCTAATTCTTGGCATGGACTGGCTTTCTAAGCACAAGGCTCAACTTGATTGTGCTGCCCGGGAGATTCAATTAGCACACTCTTCTGATGATGTGATCATCTATGCCGCTCGGGATGAAACCATTAAACTGTTTTCTCTCCATGAGAGGGCGAGTTGGATGCAATTTCATAGATTCCAATCGTTTGTGAGTACCAAGACGTCTTTCCAAAATAGCTTTCGGGGATGCCTCCTCATCGGCCAGTTGAATTCGTTATCGATCTTGAGCCTGGCACTGAACCCGTTTCCAAGCGTCCATACATTCTTGGACCAAAGGAGCTGAAGGAATTGAAGAAGCAGCTCGATGAACAAGAGTGTCTAGGTTTGATCAGACCGAGTTCATCTCCGGGGGGTTGTGGTGTTCTTTTTGTCCAGAAGATGGATGGCACGGACCGACTATGCGTCGACTACCATCCATTGAACAAGAAGACTATCAAGAACACGTATCCACTTCCCGACATCAATGAGCTATTTGAGCAACTTAAAGCTTCAAAAGTATTCTCCAACCTTGACCTCCGTATGGGTTATCATCAGATTCACATTCGTGAACAAGATATTCCCAAGACAGCATTCAGAACAAGTTTTGGTTCTTATGAATATACTGTCATGTCTTTCGGCCTTGTCAATGCTCCTCCAGTGTTCTCTCACATGATGAACTTCATCTTCAACCCTTACACAAATGAATTCGTCCTAGTGTATCTCTATATATTTTGGTCTTCTCCAAGAATAAGAATGATCATGCCAAGCATTTGCGATTGGTGCTCGACAAGCTCAGAGAGTATCAATTCTATGCGAAGTTTTCCAAATGTGAGTTTTGGTTTAATGAAGTTCTTTACCTTGGGCATATCATCTCCGCCAAGGGCATTGCTGTTAACCCTGAGAAGGTTTCTGCAATTGTGAATTGGGAGCCTCCTCAGAAGGTCAAGCAGCTCCGCAGTTTTCTTGGTCTTGCAAGCTATTACCGAAGATACATTGAGAATTTCTCTAAGATTGCAAAACCTCTTTCCAACCTCCTCCGGAAGCATGTCAAGTATGTCTGTACACCTGAGTGTGACATTGCTTTCAACACCCTCAAAGAGAAGCTAGTCTCAACTTCTGTCTTGACTCCTCCTGATGAATCCAAGCCATTCGAAGTTTTCTGTGATGCCTCGTTGCAAGGTCTCGGCGCTGTGTTAATGCAAGAGAAGAAAGTTGTGGCTTATACCTCTTGCCAGTTGAAGCCCAATGAAAGGAACTACCCCACTCACGATCTTGAGTTGGTGGTAGTTGTCCATGCATTAATAACATGGAGACATCTCTTGTTGGGAAGGCAAGTGGACATTTTCACCGATCACAAGAGCCTCAAGTATATCTTCACTCAACCCAACCTGAACCTTAGGCAAACTCGTTGGGTCGAAATGATTCTAGAGTACAACCCAAGTATTGAATATACTCCAGGCAAGGCCAATTTCATTGCAGATGCTTTGATCACAAAGGCTTCTTGCAACAGTTTAATTCTCAATCCATTCCAACCGGATCTTTGTGAAGCTTTCCACAAACTCAACCCCCAAGTTGTTCCTCAAGGTTTTCTTGCCAACCTCCAAGTCACTCCAACTTTGGAAGACCAAATTCGTGAGGCACAACTCCATGATACCATGGTGAAGAAGGTGAAATGCGGTATTGCCAAGGGCCAACCCAAATACAAGTGCTATTGCATTGATGACAAAGACACTTCATTCTTTGAGGACCGGATTGTAGTTCCTAAAGGTGATCTAAGCAAGGTCATAATGAATGAGGCACACAATTCTCTTCTGTCCATTCATCCAGGCAGTTCGAAGATGTACCATGGCCTCAAGCAGTCGTATTGGTGGACTCGAATGAACCGAGAGATTGCTCAATTCGTGAATGAATGTGATGCTGGCTGAAGGGTGAAAGCAGAACACCAACGACCAGCTGGTCTCCTCCAATCTCTTGCTATTCCAGAATGGAAGTTTGACCATATCGAAACGGACTTTGTCACTGGATTTCCCAAGTCCAAGCATGGGAATGTGTAGCGCCCCATGACTGATGTGCCAGGTGTCTTCCAGTTATTCGCTGTTGTTTCCTTGACATTGCTTGCATGTCATGCATGTCATATCATTTCATCATGTGCATTGCATTTGCATACATGTTTGTCTGATGCATCCGAGCATTTTCCCCGTTGTCTATTTTGCAATTCGACGCTCCTATGTCCTCCGGTGTCCCTTTCTACCTCTTTTCATGTGCAGGTGTTAAACGTTTTCGGATTGGACCGATACTTGTCATGCGTCCTTGGTTTTCTACCAGTAGACCGCTTGTCAAGTTTCGTGCCATTTGGACTTCGTTTGATACTCCAACGGTTAACTGAGGGAACGAAAAGGCCTCGTGTGTCTTGCAGCCCACCACCTCTCCAAAGTGGCCCAAAACCCACCTAAACCTCTCCCATCACCTAGGCCGTTCGATCATGATCGCGTGGCCGCAAACCGCACCTCATTTGGACTCTCCTAGCTCCCTCTACCTCTATATATAGGTCCCTCTTCCCCAAATTCGCGATCTAACCCTAGTCTTCCTCTACCTCGCGCCACCGGACGCATCTCCGTCGCCGCCGGACATGTCCGCGTCGCCCTCCTCAGCCAATCCCCCGCCGCCACGTCATCCTGCCACCCTCTCTCTCCTCCCGCACCGCGCCCGGCCCGCCGGGGCCCGGATCGGGCCCCCGAGCCCATCTCCTGCACCGCCACGCTACTTGCTTCCTGTTTCGCCGGCTCTCTCCTCCGCTGCACTCGCCCGCCGTCTTCGCGCCGTCACCAGCGACCCACTCCGGCGACCGGAGCCCGTCGTCCTGCGCCGCCGTTCGCCGCGTGGAGCTCAGATCCGGCCGTCCCCGCATCTCCCTTCGTCGCATGGCCCCGGATCTGGCCCCGCCGGACCGGATCCGGCCATCCCCGCATCTCCCGGCACTGTCCCCTCGCTGGCTCGTTGCCCAGCCTCGCCGGCATCGCGCCGGAGTTGCCACCCTTGCCCCGATCCAGGCGGGATCGGGAGGACGGCGCTGTCCGCCGTTGACCGCGCCTGCGCCTCCGCTGTGGGCCACGCATCCAGGCCCAGCATCACCGGCCCGCCTCGGCCTGCCTCTCCGTCCTTCTCGGCTCGGCCCAGTGGTGAGCGCCCTCTATACCCCGCCCTGAGCATGCTTTAGTTATTTAGCGCCCGCCTGTTTTTTTAAAAAAATCGACTATGTCCTGAGATTTCCTGATTCATATGCATCTGTTCATCGCATAATAACTTCCTCACCGCTGCTCCGATTCGTGCGTCTGGCATATCAAAATGTTTGACTCGAAGAGTACATCATTTCATCTCATTGCATCATTTTAATTTGAGCTCATCTTGATGAACGAAATGCTGTCGGAAGAGGGCTATGTGATGATAGTTTCAGATCTGTTTCAGCAAATGCACTTTTGTCATTTTTGCCATGATTAATGTGTGCATGCTATGATCCTGAGCTCTACATGTGTTTCGAAGTATGCCATGCCATCTTTACAGGGGAGCATGCCATGTATTTTTTTGATCTTTGTGGTGACTAGCACAAGCATGCAAAGTAGCTTACTCAATGATGCTGATTTTAGGTGCTTAGAATTTCACTAAGTCCTTGCCCTGTCATTATTTTTATGCCATATGTTCATGTTCTTTCCTAGTGATCCATGCCTCTTTTGGGCATGATCAGTAAGGATGTTTTGTAGACAATGTTGTGCTCTATCCATCCACGTCTTTGTTTGCATTTATGGAGCACCCTAGCTTGAGTCAATCAAGCTCTACTTTTTCTATAAAATGTTCCTGGCAGATTGTTAACATGTTTAGCAATTTTGCCGAGCTTATTGTTGTTGATCCGTGCATGCTATGTTGTTGTTCTTGCCATGTATAGCTTCTATTCCATGTCTACTTGCTGGTTGTATGCTTAGTTTGTCATGCAATGCCTTGTGGTGAGTGCATCGAGCTCGTAAACATGCCTACTTCTTATCTGTTTTGCATGCTCCAGTTTTTCACTAAGTATGAATCTGTTTATGTTTTTGCTATGTTGACATGCTTGCAATTGTATTTTCCGATCCCTTTTGACTCATGGTCACTAAGGGACTTTTGTTGTATGCTTTGAGTAGCTTCATGCCATGACTTGCTTTGCCATGATATGTTCCTGTAGCATGTATTTTTTATGCTCTAAAGATTGCTTCCTGATGATAAATTCCTGACTTGTTATTTTCAGCAAGTCTGAAACCTGTCATCGTTTGCTCTTTTTCCATGATTGTTTGAGCCTGCTATTGATTGAATTAGCCGTAGCTCAGTGTTCATCTTTTGTCAAGCATCATGACTGGATACCTGCCATGTATTTTGTTGTCATGTTTGGGTGTAGTAGCTTATTTATGTTGATGCATTTAGAAGGCTACTTGCTGTTAATCGCAGACCGGTGCTATATTTGTTTTGCTTGCCATTTCCAAACCGTGCATCCGATTCTGGTGAGCTTTCTATCGATTTCAACCGAAATCACCTCCTCTTTCCAGCGGCACTCTTGGATTTCCAAGTTGAGGCCAGGTTCAATCATTCCTTTCGACATCATGCATATGCATCACATATGGCATCCCGCTTATCATGCCATGTTCATGTGTTGGTTGTTTACTATGTTGTGTGCTTATTTCCGGTATTGCTTCTTCGGGTTAGTTCTGTTAACGTCGCATTTGTGAGGATCCATTCGACTTCGTCCGTTTGTCTTCTTCATGGACTTGTTCTTCTTCCTTGCGGGATTTTAGGCAAGATGACCATACCCTCGAAATCACTTCTATCTTTGCTTGCTTGTTGCTCGCTCTTTTGCTATGCCTATGCTGCGATACCTACCACTTGGTTATCATGCCTCCCATATTGTTAAGCCAAGCCCCTAACCACCTTGTCCTAGCAAACTATTTTTTGGCTATGTTACCGCTTTGCTCAGCCCCTCTTATAGCATTGTTAGTTGCAGGTGAAGATTGGAGTTTGTTCCTTGTTGGAACATGGATATTTTGTTGGGATATCACAATATCTCTTATTTAATTAATGCAGCTATATACTTGGTAAAGGGTGGAAGGCTCGGCCTTATGCCTGGTGTTTTGTTCCACTCTTGCCGCCCTAGTTTCCGTCATATTGGTGTTATGTTCCCGGATTTTGCGTTCCTTACACGGTTGGGTTATAATGGGAACCCCTTGACAGTTCGCTTTGAATAAAACTCCTCCAGCAAGGCCCAACCTTGGTTTTACCATTTGCCTCAGCACCACCTACTTTTCCCTTGGGAGTCGCGCTCCCGAGGGTCATCTTTATTTTAACAGCCCCCCCGGGCCAGTGCTCCTCTGAGTGTTGGTCCGAACTGAGCTGCCTGCGGGGCCACCTCGGGGAAACTTGAGGGTTGGTTTTACTCGTAGTTAGTCTCATCTGAGTGTGCCCAGAGAATGAGATATGTGCAGCTCCTATCAGGATTTGTCGGCACATTCGGGCGGCTTTGCTGGACTTGTTTTACCATTGTCGAGGATGTCTTGTAACCGGGATGCCGAGTCTGATCCGATTGTCTTGGGAGAAGGAATATCCTTCGTTGACCGTGAGAGCTTGTGATGGGCTAAGTTGGGACACCCCTGCAGGGATTGAACTTTCGAAAGCCGTGCCCGCGGTTATGGGCAGATGGGAATTTGTTAATGTCCGGTTGTAGAAAAACTGAAGTTTATCTTAATTAAAATACATCAACCGCGTGTGTAGCCGTGATGGTCTCTTCTCGGCGGGGTCCGGGAAGTGAACACGGTGTTGGAGTTATGCTTGACGTTGGTTGTTCGAGGATCACTTCTTGATCATAGTTATTCGACCGTGCTTTTGCCTTCTCTTCTCGCTCTCATTTACGTATGTTAGCCACCAAATATGCTAGTTGCTTGCTGCAGCTCCACATCATACCTTTTACCCTACCTATAAGCTTAAATAGTCTTGATTGCGAGGGTGTGAGATTGCTGAGTCCCCGTGACTCATAGATACTTCCAAAACCAGTTTGCAGGTGCCGATGAAATCGTGCAGGTGACGCAACCGAGATCAAGGAGGAGCTAGTTGAAGACCTTATTCGTTTTGTTGTTCCATTTCCAGTTGATCAGATGTGGAGCCCAGTTCGGACGATCGGGGATCTGTGTAGCATTTGGGGTGGTCTTCTTTTATTTTGGTTCCATACTCGGACCTTGATTGTATCTGGATGATGTAATTCTTTATTCATGTATTGTGTGAAGTGGCGATTGTAAGCCAACTATGTATCTCCTTCCCTTATGTATTACATGGGTTGTGTGAAGATTACCTCACTTGCGACATTGCTATCAATGCGGTTATGCCTCTAAGTCATGCTTCGACACGTGGGAGATATAGCCGCATCGAGGGCGTTACAGAATCATGCTATTTTCATTGTCATTGACAAGCTGACAAAAGTGGCTCATTTCATTCCAATCAAAGAATCTATCATGGCAGCTCCGTTGGAAGAGCTATACACCTCTAGAATTGTCTCCTTGCCCAGTATTCCGCAATTGATCTCTTCAGACTGTGGAAGCATTTTCACTTCTAAGTTCTGGGACTCCTTCTAGAAGGCCATGGGCACCAACATTCACTTCAGCATAGCTTTCCATCCTCAAACAAGTGGGCAAGTCGAGCGAGTCAATCAAATCCTCGAAGACATGCTCAGGGCTTGTGTCATCTCTTTCGGTATGAAGTGGGAAGATTGTCTCCTGATGACCCACAAGTATAGGGGATCTATCATAGTCCTTTCGATAAGTAAGAGTGTCGAACCCAACGAGGAGCAGAAGGAAATGATAAGCGGTTTCCAGCAAGGTATTCTCTGCAAGTACTGAAATAAGTGGTAACAGATAGTTTTGTGATAAGATAATTTGTAACGAGCAACAAGTAACAAAAGTAAATAAGGTGCAACAAGGTGGCCCAATCCTTTTTGTAGAAAAGGACAAGCCTGGACAAACTCTTATAAGATGTAAAGCGCTCCTGAGGACACATGGGAATATCGTCAAGATAGTTTTCATCACGTTCATATGATTCGCGTTCGGTACTTTGATAATTTGGTATGTTGGTGGATCGGTGCTTGGGTACTGCCCTTACTTGGACAAGCATCCCACTTATGATTAACCTCTATTGCAAGCATCCGCAACTACAACAAAAGTATTAAGGTAAACCTAACCATAGCATGAAACATATGGATCCAAATCAGCCCCTTACGAAGCAACGCATAAACTAGGGTTTAAGCTTCTGTCACTCTAGCAACCCATCATCTATTTATTACTCCCCAATGCCTTCCTCTAGGCCCAAATAATAGTGAAGTGTCATGTAGTCGACATTCACATAAAACCACTAGAGGGGAGACAACATACAGCTCATCAAAATATCGAACGAATACCAAATTCACATGAATACTAATAGCAAGACTTCTCCCATGTCCTCAGGAACAAAAGTAACTACTCACAAAGCATAAACATGTTCATAATCAGAGGGGTATTAATATGCATATAGGATCTGAACATATGATCTTCCACCAATTAAACCAACTAGAATCAACTACAAGGAGTAATTAACACTACTAGCAACCTACTAGCACCAATCCCGGACTTGAAGACAAGAATTGGATATAAGAGATGAACTAGGGTTTTGAGATGAGATGGTGCTGATGAAGATGTTGATGGAGATTGCCCTCTCCCGATGAGAGGAGCGTTGGTGATGACGATGGCGATGATTTCCCCCTTCGGGAGGGAAGTTTCCCCGGCAGAACAGCTCCGCCAGAGCCCTACATTGGTTCCGCCAAGGTTCCGCCTCATGGAGGTAGAGTTTCGTCCGAGAAGATGGCTTATCCTTTTTTCCCATCAAAAGACTCCATATAGCAGAAGATGGCCACCGGAGGGCCACCAGGGGCCCCACGAGGTAGGGGGCGCGCCCTGGGGGTAGGGCATGCCCCCCACCCTCGTGGGAAGGGTGTGGCCCCCTGGTGAAGTTCTTGCTCTCAGTATTTTTTATATATTTGGAGAACATCTTCCGTGAAGTTTCAGGACTTTTGGAGTTGTGCAGAATAGGTCTCTAATATTTGCTCCTTTTCCAGCCCAGAATCCCAGCTGCCGGCATTGTCCCTCTTTATGTAAACCTTGTAAAGTAAGAGAGAATAGGCATAAGTATTGTGACATAATGTGTAATAACATCCCATAATGCAATAAATATCGATATAAAAGCATGATACAAAATGGACTTATCAACTCCTCCAAGCTTGGACCTCGCCTGTCATCAAGCGAAAAGCCAAAATCGAAAAATATGTCCACATGTTTAGAGATAGAGGTGTCGATAAAAATAAAATACGGACATGAGGGCATCATGGTCATTCTTAGAACATCAACTTATATAATTCTTGTCATATAATCTCTAATGCTAGAGTAATAATTCAATCACAATATCAAGTATGAATCGTAAACTTCGTTGAAAACTAACAAACTACAATCTCAGTCATTGAAGCAATTTTAATTTATCATAACATAGGAAAGAGTCAATGTATAAGAGCTTTTCAGCAAGTCCACATACTCAACTATCATATAATCTTCCACAATTGCTGACACTCATGCAATACTTATGGGTATGGAGTTTTAATCGGACACAGAGAAAGATAGGGTCTTATAGTTCTGCCTCCCAACATTTTAACTCAAGGGTAATGTCAACAGTAATAGTTCATGAAAACTCACATCCAATTAGCCATATATACCAGGATCTTTCCAATATATTGTGCTTGCCAAATGATAAAGTGTAAAAAGGAAGGGTGAAAATCACCATGACTCTTATGCAAGGTAGGAGATAAAAGTAAAAGATAGGCCCTTCGCAGAGGGAAGCAGAGGTTGTCATGCGCTTCTATGGTTGGATGCACAAAATCTTAATGTGAAAGAACATCACTTTATAATGCCCCTTGTGATATGGACCTTTATTATGCAGTCTGTCGGTTTTATTACTTTCATATCACATGATCGTATAAAGCTTATTTCCTCCACACCAATCAATCATACATATTTAGAGAGCAATTTTTTAATTGCTTGCACCGATGACAACTTACTTGATGGATCTTACTCAATCCATAGGTAGATATGGTGGACTCTTATGGCAAGACTGGTTTAAGGGTGTTTGGAAGCACAAGTAGTATCTCTACTTGGTGCAATGAATTTTTCTAGCATGAGGGGGAAAGGCAAGCTCATCATGTTGGAAAATACAAGACAATATAATTCATCTCAGATGTAAGAAAACATAACCCATTATGTTGCCTTCCTTGTCCAATGTCAACTCTTTAGCATGTCATATTTTAATGAGTGCTCACAATCATAAAAGATGTCCAAGATAGTATATTTATATGTGAAGACCTATCTTTATTTATTACTTCCTATTAATTGCAACGATGACCAAAACTGTGTTTGTCAACCCTAAACAACTTTTATTCATCATACTCTTTCTATGTGAGCTCATTACTCTCCATAAGACTCACATGATCTCTTTATTTCTTTTTATTTCTTTCTCTTTTCTTTTATTCACTTAGGATCATGGCAAAATAATCAAGCCCTGGACTCAACACTAATCTTTATTATATAGCTCATGGACTCGATTACATAGAAGGATAATAAAGCAAAACTCACAACTATATCATACTAAGAACTTTTATTCTACTAGATCAAGATATTACCAAAAGGATCGAATTAAGAAAAACGGTAAAGATAAAAGTGATGGTGATACGGTACCGGGGCACTCCCCCAAGCTTGGTAGTTGCCAAGTGGAGTGCCCATACCACATACTCAATTCTTTTTTGTTGGTGAAGAAGGTGAAGTTGTTGATGATGGATAGTCGCACATCGAGCGTAGGAGGTCTTCTAACTTGCGGATAATGCCCTTGAGTGCGATGATATGATCCTTCAACAAAATATTTTCATGTGTGAGATACTTATTTTGTATACGAGCTAACTCAATCATCTTGAAAGCTTCGATTTCTGTTGGGGTAAGAAGATTGTGATCCAGTTGAAGGGTGTCTTCTGTTGCCGAAACTTGGTCTTCCATGGCCTTCTTGATCCCTTCATCCTTGTTGATCTCCATAGGTTCTTCTCTCTTCAGTTCTATCTTCATTAGCCAAGCATCGTTGCCCTCATGGTTGGAGGAGGAGGGAGACGACATAGTGCCTGGCCTTGACAACCCTGACAGAAAACAGCTCGAAACAAAGACAGGAGATTTTTGCATGATACGGGAGTCAAAACCCCCAAGCTAGGGGGCGCGCCCAGTAGGGTAGGGCGCGCCCTCCACCCTCATGGAGCCCTCGTGTCCTTCCCGGACTACTGCTTATTTTTCTATTTTTCTAAATATTCCAAAACAGAGAAATATAGCCATAAAACTGTTTTGGAGTCGGTTTACTTACCGTACCACATACCTATTCCTTTTCTGTGTCTGAAATGTTCCGGAAAGTGTCCCTTATGTATTCCTCTGGGGTTACAGTTTCAATAATATTGGTTTCAACATTTATGGGATTACCTGAGATATAATGTTTCATTCTTTGACCGTTCACCACCTTCGGATTTGTGCCTTCGAAGTTGTTAATTTTTATGGCACCGGAACGGTAGACCTCCTCCATAATGTAAGGACCTACCCATTTAGAGAGAAATTTTCCTCCAAAAAATCTTAAACGAGAGTTGTATAGCAATACATAGTCACCTATATTAAACTCACGCTTTTGTATCCTTTTGTCATGCCATCTTTTAACTTTTTCTTTAAACAACTTGGCATTTTCATAGGCTTGAGTTCTCCATTCATCAAGTGAGCTAATATCAAATAACCTATTCTCACCGACAAGTTTAAAATCATAATTAAGTTCTTTAACAGCCCAATAAGCCTTGTGTTCTAGTTCGAGAGGTAAGTGACATGCTTTTCCATAGACCATTTTATACGGAGACATACCCATAGGATTTTTATATGCAGTTCTATAGGCCCATAATGCATCATCAAGTTTCTTGGACCAATTCTTTCTAAACCTATTAACAGTCATTTGCAGAATTAATTTGAGATCTCTATTACTCAATTCTACTTGCCCACTAGACTGAGGGTGATAAGGAGATGCAATTCTATGATTAACATCATATTTAGCAAGCATTTTACGGAAAGCACCATGAATAAAATGTGAACCACCATCAGTCATTAAATATCTAGGGACTCCAAATCTTGGAAAAATAACTTCTTTAAGCATTTTAATAGAAGTGTTATGATCAGCACTACTAGATGGAATAGCATCTACCCACTTAGTAACGTAATCAACATCAACTAAAATATGTGTATAACCATTAGAGGAAGGAAAAAGTCCCATATAGTCAAAGCCCCAAACATCAAATGGTTCAATAACAAGTGAATAATTTATAGGCATTTCTTGACGTCTACTAATATTACCAATTCTTTGACATTCATCACAAGATAAGACAAACTTACGGGCATCCTTGAAGAGAGTAGGCCAATAAAAACCAGATTGTAGTACCTTATGTGCAGTTTTATCTCCAGCATGGTGTCCTCCATAAGCTTCGGAGTGACACTTGCGTAGGATCTGTTCCTGTTCATGCTCAGGTACACAATGTCTAATAACACCATCTACTCCTTCTTTATAAAGATGTGGGTCATCCCAAAAGTAATGCCTCAAATCATAGAAGAACTTTTTCTTTTGCTGGTATGTGAAAGTAGGTGGTATAAACTTAGCAACAATGTAATTAGCATAATCAGCGTACCATGGAGCAGTATGAGAAGCATCTATGACATTTAATTCCTCATCAGGAAAGCTATCATCAATAGGTAGTGGGTCATCAAGCGCATTTTCTAACCTAGACAAGTTATCTGCAACGGGGTTCTCAGCTCCTTTTCTATCAACAATATGCAAATCAAATTCTTGTAGCAAGAGAACCCATCTAATAAGTCTAGGTATAGCATCTTTCTTTTCCATAAGATATTTAATAGCAGCATGATCAATGTGAAAAGTTACTTTAGAATCAACAATATAAGGTCTAAACTTATCACAAGCAAATACAACTACTAAGAATTCTTTTTCAGTAGTAGCATTTTTTCAGTAGTAGCATATTGTAGCAACCCGACCCGAATGGATCAAGTCTACTGTGCTCCGGTGTCATCCCTGGATCAGTAATGCTGACACCACACATTACATCAAAGGACTTATAGCAGAGTGGCAATCACACACTTATTACATCGCTGTATCAGAAGAGAACTTATTACAATAAATATGTCTTAAGGCCATCTAGTGTCGATAACAGCGGAAGACTTGGAAGATAAATGGGTCCATCAACTCCAACGGCATCACTGAGTATAGAACCACGACCTAAAAACACCTTAATCATCGTCTGAAAAGTCTGCAACATGAGAAGTTGCAGCCCGAAAACGGGTCAGCACATGGAATATGCTGGCAATGTAACACATAGAGAGTAATGGAATGAAACAGCTATACTATATGCATATTTGGCTGGTGGAAAGCTCTATGGTCACAGTTTTGCGTAAAGCCAGTTTTTCCCTACTGCAAAGGAATAAATTTATTTAACTATCATGGTAGTTGTTGAACATCGAGAATGGTTGACAGCATTCCGATCCCAATTAAGTGAACAATTAAAACCCATCAATATTAATTAGAGTAACATGTTGAGATTCACACGATATTCAAGTACTAGATACTCAAGTTGTCCATAACCGGGGACACGGCTAATCATGATTAGTTTATACACTCTGCAGAGGTTTGCGCACTTTTCCCCACAAGACTCGATCGCCTCCGTTTGGTTTCTCGCACTACATGGTGTTTGAGAAGACGGATGACCGAGACACAGTCTTTCAGAAGCGCTAGCACCTTACGTCCAGGTAGACCGGTACACCTACTTTCCCCTACATCTGCTAGTCTACCACTTTAAGAGTTCGCACGACTTAGTCAACTATGCCAGAGCCCATAATGGCTTGTGGCTGCACACGGAAGTTTCTAGCATGAAAGATCTTATGATCCCTTTGAGCCTGGGTGGCGGTCCAAAATAAAACAGGCAAGTCCTGATAGACATCAGGTGCCTCAATCCACCCAGATGTGTGTTTAAGTTGCCACCTTAGATAAACCATTAAAATTATCAGATCACATCTGTCATGGATATCACTCACCCAATCCACGTCTACTAGCATCATGGCAATATAAGCAAACGTAGAAGTAACTCCCAAAGGTTTCATAATAATACAGTTCATAGGTACTACCTCATCTACTTCCCATCCCACAAATTAATTAGATCCTAATCATGCAATGTGAGAGGATTGATCTAATGCAATAAAACATGGGTTGTAGAAAAGGTATTATCAAAGTGTTACTTGCCTTGCTGATGATCCGCGAGTCCTAGGGTTTCGAAGTAACAAGCGGCGCAATCCGGGTAATCTATCGCAGAAAAACAACAAGCACACAATAAGTACTCAACTAATGCACAGGTAGAACTCGAACAAGAGAACGAACCAGAAAGTTCAACTTAAGAACTCCGGTTGAAAAGAAAGAACGAACCGAACAAACGACGGAAAACGGCGGAAGAAAACAACTCGGTTCTAGCAAGTTGAAACTAGGTCAAATTTTACTGTGGCAAAAGAAGTTGATTAGACGGAATGGCAGTTTCGAGACGAAACTCCAGGCGCTTGAATCACCTGATTCTGATAAATGAGCGAGAAGAAAGACTAGAACAAAGATCGGATCTGAGATCGCGATCGCGGAATAAATCCGACGAAAAGAAAGAGACGAACGGTTAAACGAACGGGCGTCGTTAACCGGGATAATCGGTGATCACGTTCGTTGAGATGAACGTTCCGAAGAAGAACGAAAACCGATCTAGGGTTTTCAGAGAAAAAGACCGAAAAGAAAACGGAAAACCGATCTAGGGTTTTCGGAGAAATACCGAAACAAAGAACGAAAGAAAACCGGAACGGTTAAGAAAAGAACCGGAACGGTTTAGAAGAAAACTGAACCGAGGGGAGAAAAAAAAAGATGCGGCGCGGGGCAACCTTGGCGAGGGGCTCCGGCGAACGGCGGCGTAAGGCGGCGGCGGCGGCGATGTAGGGCGGCGGCGGCGGCTTGGGCGCGGCGTGAGGCACGGCTTGGGCTGCGTGCTGCTGCTTTTGCGGCTTGGGGATTGATGTGGAGAGAGGGGGGTTTGGGGTGTATTTATATTGGTGAGGGGAGAGGAGACTTGGGGTACGGGGCAAGAAAAAGAGTAGGAAAAGGAATCCTAAAAAAAAGGCAAACCTAGTCCTACTAGGACTCTAGGCGGCGGCGGCTCCCTCCTGCGCCAGGCGCGGCGCGCGCGGTGGCCTGGCCTTGGCCGGCCGGCTGCTGGGCCTTGGCCCAGGCGCGCTGCGGATTTTTTTTAAACGGGTTTCGCGCGCAGAAAAACACAGAAAAGAAAATCTAAACGGGCTCCAAAACTCCCAAAGTAAATTTTCCCCGACTCCTAAAAATGAGTCGAACAAAATGAACTTTACTCTGGACCTAAAATGCAATTTTCGAAAACGCGCATTTTTCCGTATCCAAAGAAAAAGCAAACAAAACTCCGGCAAAACCCAAA
Organism: Triticum urartu; assembly: GCF_003073215.2. NCBI lineage: Eukaryota > Viridiplantae > Streptophyta > Magnoliopsida > Poales > Poaceae > Triticum > Triticum urartu. The sequence goes on from NC_053023.1 coordinate 524,359,832, forward strand.
TTTGATCTATTCATTAGATCTTCATTTTTTCCTAACTTTGGGAAAGTCATATTATTCCCTCTCATATTTTGATATCGGAAAAATAATTGAAGATAAAATAAATAAACCAAATGATCCTCTTTTCAAAATTTGAGAAAACTCTCAAATATGAAAATAACGAAATCTCCAACTCTTTCCGAGGGTCCTTGAGTTGCGTGAAATTTCTAGGATCAACCAAATGCAAGAAAATATGATATGCATGATGATCTATGTATAACATTCCAAATTGAAAATTTGGGATGTTACAAACCTACCCCCCTTAAGATGAATCTCGCCCTCGAGATTCGGGTTGGCTAGAAAATAGGTGAGGGTGGTCCTTGAGCAAACTTCTTCTCTCTCCCAGGTGGCTTCATCCTCTGAGTGATGGTTCCACTGAACTTTGCAAAACTTTATAACCTTGCTGCGAGTAACTCTGCTGGCAAAATCGAGAATCTTGACTGGCTTCTCCTCATATGTTAGGTCATCCTCCAACTGAATCGCTTCAAGTGGCACGGTATCTCTTAACGGTACCTCCGCCATCTCGGCGTGACATTTCTTCTGCTGAGAAACATGGAATACATCATGAACTCCTGACAGTCCCTCTAGTAATTCCAACTTATAAGCGACATCTCCCATATGTTGCAAAATCTTATATGGTCCAACGAAACACGGTGCTAACTTTCCCTTAACTCCAAAGCGCTTAACTCCTCGAAGTGGGGATACTCGGAGATAAACTCGGTCTCCGGTTTCGTAAACTATCTCCTTGCATTTAGAATCTGCGTAGCTCTTCTGCCTGGACTGGGCTACCTTGAGCCTATCGCGAATCAACTTAACTTTCCGTTCAGACTCCTAAATCAAATCTGGACCAAAGAATTGACGGTCTCCAACTTCGTCCCATGATAACGGTGTCCTGCACCTCCTTCCGTATAAAGCTTCGAAAGGTGCCATCTTCAAACCGGTTTGGTAACTGTTGTTATAAGAAAACTCCGCATACGGCAAATTATCGTCCCAGCTAGATCCATAATCTAGTGCACAAGCTCTCAGCATATCTTCCAAAATCTGATTGACTCTCTCGGTCTGTCCATCCGTCTGTGGGTGAAAAGTTGTGCTGAACTCTAGTCTAGTTCCTAAAGTTTCATGCAACTGATTCCAAAACTTTGAGGTAAATTGGGTTCCTCTATCTGATACGATACTCCTCGGAACTCCATGCAAACAAATGATCCTAGTCATGTATATATTTGCCAACTTAGCACTGGTGTAGGTAGTCTTAACTGGAATGAAATGTGCTACCTTCGTCAATCGATCAACTACTACCCATATCGAGTCATAGCCTGCTTTCGTCCTGGGTAGTCCTGTGATAAAATCCATGCCTATCTTATCCCACTTCCAGTCGGGTATCGGCAATGGTTGTAACAATCCTGCTGGCTTCTGATGCTCTGCCTTTACTCTCTGACATACGTCACAAACTGCTACATATGCTGCAATATCCTTCTTCATTCCGGTCCACCAGAATGTTTCCTTAAAATCCAAATACATCTTGGTATTCCCTGGGTGAATCAAATACAGCGAATCATGTGCCTCTTGCAAAATCAACTTCCTGATCTCCGGGTCTTTTGGCACATAAACACGGTCCTCAAACCATAGGGTATCGTGCTCATCCTCACGAAATCCCTTTGCTTTTCCTTCGCTCAATTTCACTTTTATAGAAGCAATCTCCTTGTCAGATTTCTGAGCCTCTCTGATTTTATCCATCAATGTTGACTGAATTTCCAATGCTGCTACATAGCCTCTCGGAACTATTTCCAAACATAGCTCACGAAGGTTTTCTGCTAACTCTTTGGGTATTTCTCCCGTCATTAACGTATTGACATGGCTCTTACGGCTCAATGACGGCTCAATGCGTCAGCTACTACATTAGCTTTTCCGGGATGGTAATGCAATCTCATGTCATAATCCTTGATGAGCTCCAACCATCTCCTTTGTCTGAGGTTCAACTCCTTCTGCGTGAAAATGTACTTCAAACTCTTGTGATCCGTGTACACCTCACAATGATTTCCAATGAGGAAATGTCTCCACGTCTTCAATGCATGCACTACGGCTGCTAACTCCAAATCATGCGTGGCATAATTCAACTCATGAGGCTTCAGTTGTCGTGAAGCATACGAAACAACTCTTCCTTCCTGCATAAGCACTGCTCCAAGTCCTCGACGTGAAGCGTCGCAATACACCTCATAATCCTTGGTCTGATCTGGCAAAATCAATACTGGTGAGGTAACCAAGCGTTTCTTCAACTCCTGGAAACTAGCCTCACACTCCTCAGTCCATTTGAACTTAGTATCCTTCTTCAACAATTCAGTCATAGGCTTTGCAATCTTTGAAAATTCTCAATAATCTCCGGTAGTATCCTGCGAGTCCAAGAAAACTCCGGATCTCTCCAACTGTTGTTGGTGCTTCCCATTCGGTTACGGTCTCAACCTTTGTGGGGTCAACTGCTATACCTTCTCCGGATATAACGTGTCCGAGGAATCCACTTCCTTCAACCAAAACTCACATTTGCTGAATTTGGCGTATAACTGATGTTCCCTTAGTTTCTCCAAAACCAAACGCAAATGTTCCTTATGCTCCTCTTCATTCTTTGAATAAACCAAATGTCATCAATGAACACTACGACGAACTTATCCAAAAACTCCATAAACACTTTGTTCATCAGGTTCATAAAATAGGCAGGTGCGTTAGTCAATCCAAATGACATAACGGTATACTCATACAGTCCGTATCTGTGGTGAATGCTGTCTTAGGTATGTCCTGCTCTCCGAATCTCAACTGATGGTACCCTGATCGCAAATCGATCTTGGAAAACACTTTAGCTCCTTGCAAACGATCAAAACAGATCAATTAATCATTGCAAGTGGTACTGTTCTTGATGTTACTTTATTCAATCCTCGGTAATCAAACACCATCCTAATGATCCATCCTTCTTTTCCACTAGACAGGGTGATCCCCAAGGAGAAGAACTTGGGCGAATGTAACCTTTATCCAATAACTCCTTAATCCGATTCTTAATTTCCACCAAATCCTTTGATGGCATCCGGTACGGTCGCTTCGATATTGGGCCTGTACCTGGCAATAACTCAATCAAAAACTCAATGTCTCTATCCGGTGGCATGCCTGGCAATTCCTCAGGAAATACATCAGGAAAATCCTTTACCACTGGTACTTCCTCTTGCACAACTCCTAGCACAACTCCTATTAGGCAGTTTACTTGTGTCCTGTTTGGCACATGCCGGGATACATACTTGATCCTTCTTCCTTCTGGTGTGGTAAGCAAAATTGTCTTACTGGCGCAATCGATGTTTCCTTCATACATCGACAGCCAATCCATTCCAAGAATCACATCCAGACCTTGGGATTCCAGAATAATTAAATCCGTTGGGAAAACATGCCTTCCTATACTTAATGGCACTTGAAAACATCCTAGACTGGCCATGTACTCTGCTCCGGCGAGCTTACTAGCATAGGTGTTTTAAGAATCCTAGTGGGCAGGCTATACTTTTCCACAAATCCCCTTGATATGTATGAATGCGATGCACCAGTATCAAAAAGAACGAGTGCGGTAAATGACTTAACCAAAAACTTACCGATTACTCATTAGGCTAATCTTCAACCTCCTCCACGCTAACGTGGTTCACCTGTCCCCTATTGAAAGGGTTCGGCTTCTTCCCAGAGCTTCCATTGCCATTTCCATTCTGGCCTTCAGGACATTCATTGGCATAATGTCCGGTCTTCTGGCACTTGAAACAAGTGACTTGACTCAGATCTCTCTTGGTTGGGGTCGATGGGGTGGTCCGGTTCTGGCCGTTGCTTCCTCCATTCCCATTACCATTCTTCTGGCCATTATGGTTGTGCGAGCTACCTCCTCCATGGGTATGCTAAAACTGAAATCCCGGGTTAGGGGTAAAACGGGGCTTCTGCTTGGCTCCAGAGTTATACTTCCCCTGTCCATACTTCCTCTTACGGTTCTCAATCTGCTGTTTCTTCCCTTCAATCATGATGGCACGATCTACCAACTCCTGGTAGTTGTTGAAACTCGCTACCATCAACTGCATGCTTAGTTCATCATTCAGTCCTTCCAGAAACTTCTCCTGCTTAGCTGCATCCGTAGCAACGTCATCTGGGGCATAACGTGCTAACTTGCTGAAGTCATCAACGTACTGGCCAACTGTCCTTCCTCCTTGGCGTAAGTTGCGAAACTCATGCTTCTTTATGGCCATAGCTCCTGTTGAAACATGGGTAGTACGGAAAGCTTGCTGAAACTGATCCCATGTGACAGTGTCAACTAGATAAGTGGCTGTGAAATTCTCCCATGCTGCCGCGGGTCCGTCTAGCTGATGTGCGGCAAACTTCACTTTCTCTCCATCTGTGCATCCTGCAGTGGTTAACTCCCTTCCTATCTTGCGGAGCCAATCGTCTGCTACTATGGGCTCCGTGCTACTGGAAAACACCGGCGGATTTAGCCTAAGGAAATGGGCTAAGTGGTCAACAGGTGGTGGTGGTGGTGGCGGGTTGTTGTTGTTGTTCTGCTGGTTCTGGACTAACATCTGCATCAATTGATTCTGCTGTTGGATCAACTGAGTGAGCTCCGGTGGAAATCCATTGTCACGTCTCGGAGGCATCTGAGGTTTAGAAAAAGATGAGAAATAAAAATAGAGTGAGGTCTAAAGGGAAAACACTACCCATATGCACATGAGCAAATGCACACAAAATCACTTCATTCAATCAAACAAGGGCTTACAAACGGTCTAACTATCGCAAAAGTGCTCGACTAATATGTTTACAGGGGGGAAATACTACTACTATCTGGTGGTCATCTAGAAATTTGAACCGGTGGAAGACTCCATGATATCTGCCCCAGCTTCGTCTTCAAAGTCGGGTTCACTTGGATCCGAATCGGTGTCGTCGATGATGATGTAGTTGTCCGGACATGCGACGTACTCGTCTTCCTCCTGGGATGCTAACTTCCTCTTGAGTTCTTCAATCTCCTGCTTAAGATCGCAATTGTGCCTTGCTAGAGCTACGATCTCGTCCATGTAGTCCTTGCGTGTAGACTTCAGTTCTCCTTCTAGCTCGATGATCCTTGCCTTTGCATTCTTCAACTCTATCATATCATTGCACATCTGGTTCTCGTGGCGTCGAATGTGTTGGTTTAACTCCTGGATGAAAGATGCAATGGATCTATCCTTCTTGGTCCTGACTAACTCCCATTGCTCATCTCAGCGTCCGCAAATCTGGTAGATAGTGTCCTTGAGGTCTTCTTGATAAACTTCTCCAATGCATCCCATGGTGATATGAGCTGCCATGCTCCTTCCTAGACTCCAGGTTGGTGCATTGAAAACACTATCTATGGGCTTGGTGATTGGCGCGAATGTCCTTCCCGGAATGTGAGCTTGAATCTTCCAGCGCTCCTCTTCAGGCAGAGTGGTGTTGAAGGTTCCCGTGAAGCTTGGTAATCCAATGTTCAGGTACTTGGTGACTTCCTTCAAGTGAAATCCAAAAGGTGTGCCTTCATCCGGTTGAGCGTACTTAATCTTCGCGTTCGTCATCCTAAAAGAGTAGAAAAGATGAGGAGTTAGAAAATGAGAGGAGAATGGTGACCTATGGCTTTAGCTTAGTGGTCGTGTCCTACAGTCAGCGTGTGCTCTGATACCATCTCTGTAGCGACCCGACCCGAATGGATCAAGTCTATTGTGCTCCGGTGTCATCCCTGGATCAGTAATGCTGACACCACATAGTACATCGAAGGATTTATAGCAAAGTGGCAATCACACACTTATTACATCGTTGTCTCAGAAGAGAACTTATTACAATAAATATGGCTTAAGGCCATCTAGTGTCGATAACAGCGGAAGACTTGGAAGATAAATGGGTCCATCAACTCCAACGGCATCACTGAGTATAGAACCACGACCTAAAAACACCTTAATCATCGTCTGAAGAGTCTGCAACATGAGAAGTTGCAGCCCGAAAACGGGTCAGCACATGGAATATGCTGGCAATGTAACACATAGAGAGTAATGGAAGGAAACAGCTATACTATATGCATATTTGGCTGGTGGAAAGCTCTATGGTCACAGTTTTGCGTAAAGCCAGTTTTTCCCGACTGCAAAGGAATAAATTTATTTAACTATCATGGTAGTTGTTGAACATCGAGAATGGTTGACAGCATTCCGATCCCAATTAAGTGAACAATTAAAACTCATCAATATTAATTAGAGTAACATGTTGAGATTCACACGATATTCAAGTACTAGATACTCAAGTTGTCCATAACTGGGGACATGGCTAATCATGATTAGTTTATACACTCTGCAGAGGTTTGCGCACTTTTCCCCACAAGACTCGATCGCCTCCGTTTGGTTTCTCGCACTACATCGTGTTTGAGAAGACGGATGACCGAGACACAGTCTTTCAGAACCGCTAGCACCTTACGTCCGGGTAGACCGGTACACCTACTTTCCCCTACATCTGCTAGTCTACCACTGTAAGATTTCGCACGACTTAGTCAACTATGCCAGAGCCCATAATGGCTTGTGGCTGCACACGGAAGTTTCTAGCATGAAAGATCTTATGATCCCTTTGAGCCTGGGTGGCGGTCCAAAATAAAACAGGCAAGTCCTGATAGACATCAGGTGCCTCAATCCACCCAGATGTGTGTTTAAGTTGCCACCTTAGATAAACCATTAAAATTATCAGATCACATCTGTCATGGATATCACTCACCCAATCCACGTCTACTAGCATAGCATGGCAATATAAGCAAACGTAGAAGTAACTCCCAAAGGTTTCATAATAATACAGGTCATAGGTACTACCTCATCTACTTCCCATCCCACAAATTAATTAGATCCTAATCATGCAATGTGAGAGGATTGATCTAATGCAATAAAACATGGGTTGTAGAAAAGGTATGATCAAAGTGTTACTTGCCTTGCTGATGATCCGCGAGTCCTAGGGTTTCGAAGTAACAAGCGGCGCAATCCGGGTAATCTATCGCAGACAAACAACAAGCACACAATAAGTACTCAACTAATGCACAGGTAGAACTCGAACAAGAGAACGAACCAGAAAGTTCAACTTAAGAACTCCGGTTGAAAAGAAAGAACGAACCAAACAAACGACGGAAAACGGCGGAAGAAAACAACTCGGTTCTAGCAAGTTGAAACTAGGTCAAATTTTACTGTGGCAAAAGCTTGTTCAAGTTGATTAGACGGAACGGCGGTTTCGAGACGGAACGGCGGTTTCGAGACGAAACTCCAGGCGCTTGAATCACCTGATTCCGATAAACGAGCGAGAAGAAAGACTAGAACGAAGATCGGATCTGAGATCGCGATCGCGGAATAAATCCGACAAAAAGAAAGAGACAAACGGTTAAACGAATGGGCGTTGTTAACTGGGGATAATCGGTGATCACATTCGTTTAGATGAACGGTCCGAAGAAGAACGAAAACCGGTCTAGGGTTTTTGGGGAAAAAGACCGAAAAGAAAACGGAAAACCGATCTAGGGTTTTCAGAGAAAAACCGAAACCAAGCACGTAAGAAAACCGGAACGGTTAAGAAAAGAACCGGAACGGTTTAGAAGAAAACTGAACCGAGGGGAGAAAAAAAAAGACGCGGCGCGGGGCAACCTTGGCGAGGGGCTCCGGCGAACACCGGCGTAAGGCGGCGGCGGCGATGTAGGGCGGCGGCGGCGGCTTGGGCGCGGGGTGAGGCGCGGCTTGGGCTGCGTGCTGCTGCTTTTGTGGCTTGGGGATTGATGTGGAGAGAGGGGGGTTTGGGGTGTATTTATATTGGTGAGGGGAGAGGAGACTTGGGGTAGGGGGCAAGAAAAAGTGTAGGAAAAGGAATCCTAAAAAAAAGGCAAACCTAGTCCTACTAGGATTCTAGGCGGCGGCGGCTCCCTCCTGCGCCAGGCGCGGCGCGCACGGTGGCCTGGCCTTGGCTGGCCGGCTGCTGGGCCTTGGCCCAGGCGCGCTGCGGAATTTTTTTGAAACGGGTTTCGCGCGCAGAAAAACATAGAAAAGAAAATCTAAACGGGCTCCAAAACTCCCAAAGTAAATTTTCCCCGACTCCTAAAAATGAGTCAAACAAAATGAACTTTACTCCGGACCTAAAATGCAATTTTCGAAAACGCGCATTTTTCCCTATCCAAAGAAAAAGCAAACAAAACTCCGGCAAAACCAAAATTTGATCTCTTCATTAGATCTTCATTTTTTCCTAACTTTGGGAAAGTCATATTATTCCCTCTCATATTTTGATATCGGAAAAATAATTGAAGATAAAATAAATAAACCAAATGATCCTCTTTTCAAAATTTGAGAAAACTCTCAAATATGAAAATAACGAAATCTCCAACTCTCTCCGAGGGTCCTTGAGTTGCGTGAAATTTCTAGGATCAACCAAAATACAAGAAAATATGATATGCATGATGATCTATGTATAACATTCCAAATTGAAAATTTGGGATGTTACACATATTGAATAACATTTAGTTTCTTATCAACTCTTTGTCCTAGAACATCACCTACAGCATAATCACTAGCATCACACATAATTTCAAAGGGTAAATTCCAATCAGGTGGATGAACAATAGGTGCAGAGATCAATGCTTTCTTAAGTATTTCAAATGCTTCTACACAGTCATCATCAAAGAGAAATGGTATATGTTTTTGTAATAAATTAGCGAGAGGCCGAGAGATTTTTGAGAAGTCCTTAATGAACATCCTATAAAAATTAGGTTGACCAAGGAAACTTCTTATACCTTTGATGTCCTTGGGACATGGCAACTTTTCAATATCATCAACCTTGGCTTTATCAACTTCAATACTTCTTTCAGAAACTTTATGCCCCAAGACAATACCTTCATTAACCATAAAGTGGCACTTTTCCCAATTCAAGAAAAGATTAGTTTCTTCACATCTCTGCAAAACTCGATCAAGGTTGCTCAAGCAATCATCAAAAGAATATCCATAGACGGAAAAGCCGTCTATGAAAACCTCACAAATCTTTTCACAAAAGTCAGAGAATATGGCCATCATGCATCTTTGAAAGGTAGTAGGTGCATTAAATAAACCAAAGGGCATAAGTCTATAAGCAAAAGTACCAAAAGGGCATGTAAAAGTAGTCTTTGATTGTTTTTTGGCTGACACAGGTATTTGAGAGAAACCAGAATAACCATCTAGAAAGCAAAAATGTGTATGTTTGGATAATCTTTCTAGCATTTGATCGATAAAAGGTAAGGGGTAATGATCTTTTTAGTAGCCTTATTTAATTTGCGGAAATGAATTACCATCCTATAACCTGTAATAATTCTTTAAGGAATCAATTCATCTCTATCACTAGGAACAACAGTAATACCTCCCTTCTTAGGGACACAATGGACAGGGCTTACCCACTGACTATCAGCAACGGAATAAATTATACCTGCCTCAAGGAGCTTTAGTATCTCCTTTCTTACCACTTCTTTCATTTTAGGATTCAGTCGGCATTAATGATCACGAACTGGTGTAACATCTTCTTCCAAATTAATTTTATGTTGACATAGAGTGGGTCTAATTCCCTTAAGATCATCAAGAGTATACCCAATAGCAGCACGGTGCTTCTTCAGAGTTTTCAATAATCTCTCTTCTTCATGTTCTGAAAGGTTAGCACTAATAATAACAAGATATATCTTTTTGTCATCAAGATAAGCATATTTAAGAGTATCAGGTAACGGTTTTAGCTCAAACACGGGATCACCCTTGGGTGGAGGAGGATCCCCTAGGATTTCAACAGGTAAATTGTTTTTCAGAATAGGCTCCTGTTTAAAGAATACTTCATCTAATTCCCTTCTTTCATTCATAAACATATCATTTTCATGGTCTAGCAAGTATTGTTCTAAAGGATCACTAGGAGGTACGACAATAGAAGCAAGACCAATAATTTCATCCTTACTAGGTAATTATTCTTCTCGGTGTTGTCTACTAAATTTAGAAAAATTATTTCATGAGTCATATCATCTAAACCGATAGTAAAAACATCTCTTTTGCAATCTATGGTAGCATTAACAGTATTTAAGAAGGGTCTACCAAATATAATGGGACAAAAGCTATCTTGTGGGGAACCAAGAACAAGAAAATCATCAGTATATTTAGTTTTCCCACACAAGACTTCAACATCTCTAACGACTCCCATTGGTGAAATAGTATCTCTATTGGCAAGTTTAATTGTGACATCAATACCTTCCATCTCAGCAGGTGCAATATCATGGATAACTTCTTGGTATAAGGAATAAGGTATTGCACTAGCACTAGCACCCATATCACATAAGCCATGATAACAATTATCTCCTATTTTAACAGAAATAACATGCATGCCTACCACAGGTCTAGGTTTATCTTTATCACGGGGTTTAGCAATTCTAGCAGTTTCATTATAGAAATAAATAACATGCCCATCTATATTATCAGACAAGAGATCTTTAACAATAGCAATAATAGGTTCAACTTTAACTTGCTCAGGAGGTGTATATGTTTTAATATTGCTTTTATGAACTACAGTTGAAGCTTTAGCATGATCCTTTATCCTAACAGGGAAAGGTGGTTTCTCAACATAAGAAGTAGGAACAATAGGATCATTATAAGTGATAGTCTTTTCTTCAACTTTAATAGGTGTAGCTACATTAAATTCTATGGGAGGATGATATTTAAACCACTTCTCCTTGGGGAGATCAACATAAGCAGCAAAAGATTCACAGAAAGAAGCTACTATCTCAGAGTCAAGTCCATATTTAGTGCTAAATTTACGAAAAATATTGGTATCCATAAAAGATTTAACACAATCAAAACTAGGTGTCATACCTGACTCCTTACCATTGTCGAGGTCCAATCTTCAGAGTTGCGTTTAATTCTTTCCAATAAATCCCATTGGAATTCAATAGTCTTCATCATAAAAGAGCCAGCACAACAAGTATCAAGCATGGTGCGATTGTTACCAGAAAGTCGAGCATATTTTTTTGAATAATCATTTCTCTTGAGAGCTCATGATTGGGGCATGAATATAACATTGATTTAAGCCTCGCCCAAGCTTGAGTGATGCTTTCTCCTTCGCGAGGCCAAAAATTATATATATAATTGCGATCATGATGAACAAGATGCATAGGATAAAACTTCTGATGAAATTCCAATTTCAATCTTTTGTAATTCCAAGACCTCATATCATCACATAGCCTATACCATGTCGATGCATCTCCCCTCAAATATAAAGGGAAGACCTTCTTCTTAACAACATCTCCGGGTACACCTGCAAGCTTAAATAATCCACAAACTTCATCCAAATACATTAGATGTTCATCAGGATGTTTTGTTCCATCTCCTAAAAAGGGATTAGCTAGCAGTTTTTCTATCATACCCGAAGGAACTTCAAAGATAGAATTTTCATTTTCATTTTCATTTCAGTAGGTTCAGTAGGTTGAGGAGCAACTCTTTGCTCTACTTGTCGGGGTGAAGATACCCCGAACAAGCCCATTAGAGGGTTACTTTCCATAGTAACAAGTGACAGTAAATTTTAGCACACTATATAAATTTTTCCTTACCAAATTCCACCTACCAAAGGCGCTTCACTCCCAGGCAACAGCGCCACAAAAGAGTCTTGATGACCCACAAGTATAGGGGATCTATCATAGTCCTTTCAATAAGTAAGAGTGTCGAACCCAACGAGGAGCAGAAGGAAATGATAAGCGGTTTCCAACAAGGTATTCTCTGCAAGTACTGAAATAAGTGGTAATAGATAGTTTTGTGATAAGATAATTTGCAACGAGCAACAAGTAACAAAAGTAAATAAGGTGCAGCAAGGTGGACCAATCCTTTTTGTAGCAAAGGACAAGCCTAGACAAACTCTTATAAGATGTAAAGCGCTCCCGAGGACACATGGGAATATTGTCAAGCTAGTTTTCATCACGTTCATATGATTCGCGTTCGGTACTTTGATAATTTGGTATGTAGGTGGACCGGTGCTTGGGTACTGCCCTTACTTGGACAAGCATCCCACTTATGATTAACCTCTATTGCAAGCATCCGAAACAACAACAAAAGTATTAAGGTAAACCTAACCATAGCATGAAACATATGGATCCAAATCAGCCCCTTACGAAGCAACGCATAAACTAGGGTTTAAGCTTCTGTCACTCTAGCAACCCATCATCTATTTATTACTCCCCAATGCCTTCCTCTAGGCCCAAATAATAGTGAAGTGTCATGTAGTCGACATTCACATAAAACCACTAGAGGGGAGACAACATACAGCTCATCAAAATATCGAACGAATACCAAATTCACATGACTACTAATAGCAAGACTTCTCCCATGTCCTCAGGAACAAAAGTAACTACTCACAAAGCATAAACATGTTCATAATCAGAGGGGTATTAATATGCATATAGGATCTGAACATATGATCTTCCACCAATTAAACCAACTAGCATCAATTACAAGGAGTAATTAACACTACTAGCAACCTACTAGCACGAATCCCGGACTTGAAGACAAGAATTGGATACAAGAGATGAACTAGGGTTTTGAGATGAGATGGTGTTGATGAAGCTGTTCATGGAGATTGCCCTCTCCCGATGAGAGGAGCGTTGGTGATGGCGATGGCGATGATTTCCCCCTCCGGGAGGGAAGTTTCCCCGGCAGAACAGCTCCGCCAGAGCCCTAGATTGGTTCCGCCAAGGTTCCGCCTCGTGGCGGCGGAGTTTCATCCGAGAAGATGGCTTATGCTTTTTTCCCATCGAAAGACTCCATATAGCAGAAGATGGCCACCGGAGGGCCACTAGGGGGCCCACGAGGTAGGGGGCACGCCTTGGGGGTAGGGCGTGCACCCCACTCTCGTGGGAAGGGGGTGCCCCCTCGTGAAGTTCTTGCTCTCAGTATTTTTTATATATTTGGAAAACATCTTCCGTGAAGTTTCAGGACTTTTGGAGTTGTGCAGAATAGGTCTCTAATATTTGCTCCTTTTCCAGCCCAGAATCCCAGCTGCCGGCATTCTCCCTCTTTATGTAAACCTTGTAAAATAAGAGAGAATAGGCATAAGTATTTTGACATAATGTGTAATAACAGCCCGTAATGCAATAAATATCGACATAAAAGCATGATGCAAAATGGATGTATCATCTCCCATATGTCGAATTCTCCAACAACAACAGCTTCCAAGCATGTTCGTGCAAGGCCCCTTTCGAAATTCTATACGGCAGCAAGTGTTGTACTCCTTTCAATTGGTCCGAGACTGGTGAACGCCAACTTCTTGGCAACGACTTGATCACAGAAGTTGAAGAAATGTGTAAAGTCATCCGTGAAAATCTCAAAGCAGCGCAATCACGCGAGAAGAGTTACTATGATAGCAAGCATCATGACTTGGCTTTCGAGAACGGAGACCATGTCTACCTCCGCATCTCTACAATGAAACACACTTGTCGCTTCGGTATCAAAGGGAAGCTTGCCCCGAGATACGTGGGTCCTTTAAAGATTATTGGCAAAAGAGGTGACCTCGCCTATCAACTCGAGCTTCCATCCAACTTTGCAAATGTGCACGATGTGTTTCACGTGTCACAGCTTCACAAGTGCTTCAAGACTCCCGAGCGCACTATCAACTTCGAAGACATTGATCTCCAAGAAGATTGGTCTTATCATGAGCATCCTGTTGCTATTCTTGAAGCAACCGAGTGCAAGACTCGCAACAAGTCAATCAAATTCCTGAAAGTGAAGTGGTCACACCATTCCGACCAAGAAGCTACCTGGGAATGCGAGGATCACCTCCATTCTGAATATATGAAGTTGTTCCAGTCGTAGATCTCGGGACAAGATCCTCTTGTAGTGGTGGAGTGTTGTAACACGCCTGATGTAACTTTCCATATTTGTAACTCCGAATCTTGCCATTTTCGGCTATGTGATATGATATTTCCTTCATGGTTGGGTTTTTGTCTTCGTTTTAATTTTTGTTCATGTCATGCATTTCATATCATGTCATCATGTGCATCTCATTTGCGTTCGTGTTCGTCTCATGCATCTGGTCATTTTCCCCGTTGTCCATTTCGCAATCCGACGCTCTCTCATGCACCCGTAGTACCCCTCTAATCTTGTTTCATGAATGGGAGGAAAACGTTCTCGGAATGCGTCGAGATTTGCCGAGTGTCCTTGGTACATCACCGGTATGATGCCTGTCAAACTTTGCTCCATTTGGAGGTCGTTTGATGCCCCAACGGTTAACCGGGTAACCGAAAACCTGTCTTGTTGCAGCCCAACACCGCTCCGAAACAGCCCACTGGCCCATCTAAACCCCCTCCATGCTCTCCGTCGTTGGATCATGATTGTGTGGGCGAAAACCGCACCTCATTTGGACTCTCCTAGCTCCCTCTACCTATAAATATGCCTCCCCCTCCAAATTCACGGATGAAACCCTAAAAATCTTCCCTCTCCGCGCCGAACGTGTCCGCCGCCGCCCCCCGCCGCGAATCCCCGCGGACCATGTGGCCCGCCGCCGCTGTCCACCGCGCCAGCCTGGTCGGCCCGCCCCGGCCCCCCGCAGGCCCATCCGCCGCCGCCGCCGCCCGAGGGTCCGCGCCGCCCGCGCCCGCTCCTCCTCGCGCCGCCCGCCGCCTGTTGTCGCATCATTGCAGGATCACTTCTTGATCACTTCTAGCTTCAGGACTGTTGCGTAGCTTCTCATCTTACTCTTATTTGCGTATGTTAGCCACCACATTTGCTTAGTGCTTATTGCAGCTCCACCTCATAACCTTATCCTACCCATAAGCTTAAATAGTCTTGATCTTGCGGGTGTGAGATTGTTGAGTACTCGTGACTCATGGATACTTCCACAGTAGTTGCAGGTGCCGATGATACCAGTGAAGGTGATGCTACCGAACTCATGTGGGAGTTTGACGAGGACCTTGGTTGTTACTACGTGTCTTTTCTTGATGATCAGTAGTGGTGCCCAGTTGGGACGATCGGGGATCTAGCATTTGGGGTTTATCTTCCTTTTATTTGGCTTTCCGTAGTCGGACTATGAGCGTACTCTGATGTTGTATGACTTATTTGAATATTTTGTGACATGGCGAGTGTAAGCCAACTCTATTTATCCCTTTCTTGTTCATTACATGGGATGTTGTGAAGATGACCCTTCTTGCGACAAAACCACTATGCGGTTATGCCTCTAAGTCATGCCTCGACACGTGGGAGCTATAGCCGCATCGTAGGCGTTATAGGCGGTGAGCCACCCCGAAACCACTCCCCACCGCCGGTCCGCCGCCGCCCCAGCCATCCCTCTAGCCCCCCCCCCCCCCCCCCATGCAGAGGTTTTTCTCCGATGATCCCCACGCCACCGCAGGCGATCACCACCCCACCCTGAACCCTAAGATAGATAGTGGGGTACCTCTCCAGCGAGCCCCCCTCCCCGCTACGGCTGGTTCTTCCATAACTCCGGCGAGCCCCCTCACCCCCTGAAAATTGATTGACCCAAAAGTCGATTCAGTCGACTGAAGTGTAGCCAAATTGGAGCAGTATCACAAGCAAGAGAAAGAGCAGTAGCGCGAGCAAGAGCAAGAGCAAGAGCAAGAGCAGACCAGTCAGGGGACCGAGAGCAAGAGTAGTGTCGGATCACAGGTTCTGGCAAAACCCTTGAGGTTTGAACACTAGGGTGCGTGCGAAGGTTTTCTCCATATCGATCCACGCCCTAGCTCTCTAAGATCTCGCAGACGAACTCGACGAACTCACAAGACAAAGACACAAGATTTATACTAGTTCGGGCCACCATTGTGGTGTAATATCCTACTCCAGTGTGGTGGTGGTGGATTGCCTCTTGGGCTGATGATGAACAGTACAAGGGGAAGAAGAGCCTCCTGAGGTTGAGGTGCTCTTGTGTTTTCTTTTCGTTGTTCTCTATTGTGGTGGCTATTTCTACTTATATAGGACCTAGTTCTGTCCCCAAATATTGAGCGAGAAGGTAGCCAACAACGACGAGTTTGAAATGGGATAGCTAGTACAGCTTATCATGACAAAAGTAGTCTTCGCCTGCCAGCCCAGCCACGCCGTGGGCCGCAGGCAGGCAAGTCTGGGGACCCCCGTTCCCAGAACGCCCCTGGGCCCAAGGCGCGCTCGGGCTTGGCTTCGAGGCGAAGCCAAATGTGAAGCGCAGAGCACCGCGGACCCCAAAAGACTGCAGCCTCGGTTGACACGTGGCGGTTGATTGGACATGGGCGTCTCCGCTTGCACATGTTGCCTCGCCAACTGCCCGACTTGACAAGTCCCTGCGACATGCAAGGAAAACCATCATTACGTGTGATCGTGGGGGCGCTGGTTGGCCTTCTCTTGCTATAAATGAGGAAGGGGGCAGAGCCCTCGTCCACTACTTCTTCCCATTCCGCCTGCTTCTTCATCCTCTGTTCCACCACCAACTGCAATGGCGCCGTCGAAGAGGTTCTCCGCCTCAGAGAAAGGAAAGGCCCCCCGCGAGGGGCCCGGCTCCCCGGCGCGCAAGCGGGGACGCGGCTGTCCCCGCAAGCACACCACAACTCCCGCCATGACCCCCCGCTCCCGTGGTGGCGCCGCTACGTGTGGTGCGGGTCGCTTCGGTCGCGGCAGCGCCTTGATGAGGTGAGACGTGTCGTGGTTGCGCAGCCTCCCTGGCCACGCTTCCACTCGGCAGAGGTGCTGTCGGAGTTCGTTGTCTGGTCGGAGGATCCGGCCGGTAACTGGCTTCAGCTTCCGTGATTCTTCGTCGACTAGCTGCCGGCCTCTGTTCTAGGCGGGCTCTGGCTGCAGGCGGATGGCTGCTGCAGCAGGGCTTCCTGGGTCGCGGTTGAAGTCTTCACCGCGGGCAACATAGCTCTGGTCCGCGGTTGGCAGACGTTCGCCCGCGCGCGCGGCCTGGGCATGCGATGCACCCTCCATTTCAAGTATGACGGTGATGCAACCCTCTATGTGAGGGTGTTTGGGGAAGATGGTCATCATTCCGGGTGCTGCCCCAAGACGAACGACGGCGAGGAGGTGCTCTGTCCCGGCGATGGCCACGACGAGGGCAAGCCCGTCGGCCGCACCTCATCCAGCTACGGTGGCTCTTCTCTCGGCGAAAGCTCTAGTAGCGGCAGCTATGACCAGCCGCCACGCTTGCTTCGGAGGTGGTAGCAGGTCGTCTCGTCGCCACGCCTCCGTGAAGTGCGAGGAGGGATCTAGCTAAGCTTGGGACATTGCTGGAGGCCTACCCCCGTGGTTCACTGCGACACCGCTTTTGTTTTGTTCCTCTTTTCTTGCCTGCATCAAAATGAGACCAGTATGGGCCCGAAGGGGCGTGTATCGAACTGTGATCCCTCAATCATTACTCTATGCTTGTTATTTCTGTGCTGTGTCATTATATTGTGCGGAGATAACTTAGCCTGGCGTGTTCGGGGCAGCCTCTTCTTGATGAGGCACTTGTTTCCTCGTGCCTGTCTTGGCTTAGTGGTTGTTCGGGAACTACAAAAAAAAATTAGGAAGCTCGCTAGGAGACTTATTGTTCACCCGAGCCTTGACCCAGCGCTTCATATCGCGGTACCTGAGGGGCACGGATTAGGAGAGATGTGCCGGTTTGTGGGCTCGAGTGAGGGTGCCTCACGAGAAAGCAGACTTAAGGCCGAGAGAGGGACCAACACAGTAGGAAGAAACCCTCGCGAAGGCCCCTGCCAAGCCCCCTCACGAGGTATGCGAGAGAGAGAACACAAGAGAAATGGATTCGGAAAAGGCGGCAAAAGGCGACGGAACCAAATCAGCAAGGAACACCAGAAGCAAACTTCGATTAAGAGAAGGCAAGCCAACTACGGAAAGCAAATGAAAAGCCGCGTCCGGCACCTAGTCTAGTCTTCAAGTCTTCTCACCAGCGCAAAGCTAAGTGCTACCACTAGGCATGGGAGAGAGGCCCCGAGGCCCGAGGGCGGCACTCCTGAGACTCCGGGGTGTGTACAACCCCACTCATTATTACGTGAGAGTGTCACGAGCAGCGATTCTTAATAGGCACCGGGCCTTCTTCACAGGCACTGGGCCTTTCTTCACAGGCACTAGGCCTTGCTTCACAGGCACTGGGCCATTCTTTACAGGCACTGGGCCTTGCTTCACAGGCACTGGGCCTTGCTTCACAGGCACTGTGCCTTGCTTCACGGGTAGAACTTCCGGAGGTGCTGGATGTTCCAGGCGTTCTGGATGGGCATCTAGTCCTACGTCTCCAGGCGCGCGGCGCCAGGGCTGGAGATATGGACGACCCTGAACGGGCCCTCCCACATGGGTGAGAGCTTGTGCAGCCCTTCCCTGGAGAGGACCCGCCTCAGGACGAGGTCACCTGCCTCGAGCGTCCTGGAGCAAATGCTGAGGCAGTGGTACCGCCGCTGCGCCTGCTGGTACCTTGCCGCCCTCAATGCAGCTTCGCGGTGTCGTTCCTCCCCCAGTAGGAGGTCCATCCCCCTCGTGGCGTCCTGCTGCCTTTCATTAAACGCTAGGAGCCATGCGGAGCGATGCTTGACCTCGTGAGGGAGGACCGCTTCGGCTCCGTAGACAAGGAAGAATGGGGTCTCGCCCATCAGCTTAGTGGTGGTGGTGCGGATGGACCACCGCACGGACTAGAGCTCGTCATGCCAGCCCCTGCCGCAGGCCTCGAGTTTCTTCTTGAAGGTCCTAGTCTTGAGGCCTCTCAGGACCTCTGCATTGGCGCGTTCAGCCTGGCCATTGCTCCTGGTGAATTGTAAGCCGTTGTCGGTGATGATGCAGTTGGGGACCCCGAAACAGCTCACGAGGCCCTTGATGAACTTAACCGTGGAACCAGCTGGGATGGTGTGGACGGCTTCCACTTCCACCCACTTGGTGAACTTGTCGATGGCGACATAGAGGTAGCGGTAGCCCCCTGGCGCTCGAGGGAATGGGCCCAAGATATCCAGCCCCCAGACCACGAACGACCATTTGAGCGGTATAGTCTGGAGGCCTTGAGCTGGCTGATGGATCTGCTTGGCGTGGAACTGGCAAGCTTCGTAGGACTTCACCAGCTCAGTTGCATCATTGAGCGCCGTGGGCTAGTAGAATCCACTGTGGAACACCTTGCCAATGAGAGTCCATGACGACGAGTGCTGCCTGCAGTCCCCACCGTGTATGTCAATCAGCAACTCCTTCCCTGGTCCCTGGAAATGCAATGCAACGAAACATCATTTGGTTGCTTCCTGTACAACTCACCGTCCTGGATGCAGTATGCCGTGACCTGCCGGTCCATGCGCTCTGCGTCCTCTTCCTTCTCCGGTAGCGCCCCTCGCATCAGATATTCCTTGAATCCAACATCCCTCTTGAGGCTCGAGCGCCAAGAGCAAGCAAGCTCCTGAGGTTGGGCCACAAGCTGGGGCTCCCGTGGCAGGCGGTTGTGGGAGCTCCTCCCGAGGCCGTGCCGTGCTTGAAAGTTGTGGCGCCGCTGACGGCTTGAAGAGTCGCTCCTCGAAGACGCCATGTTCTTGGGGTTGCCGCTTGGATGCCCTCGTGGCGATGTCGTCGGCTTCCTTGTTGGTGCCACGGGGCACATGCTGCACCTCCAGGCTTAGGAACTGCTTTTCCATCTTACGTACTTCCGCGAGGTACACCTCTATGTGCTCGTCCTTTAGCTCGTACAGTTTGTTGGAGAAGTTGATGAGGAGCTGTGAGTCGCCCCTAATGGTGAGGCGCTTCACCCATAGAGTTGTCCCGGCCTTCAGGCCAGCTATGAGGCGTGCGTATTCTGCGATGTTGTTGGAGACCTTCTCGCCCTGCTGAAAGCAGAGCTGCACAGCGTAGTAGAGTTTGTCCTACGTGGGCGAGATGAGTACAGCTCCAGCCCTCGCGCCCTGGTGTGGGAAGGCACCATCGAAATACATGACCCATCCGTCGGGCGCCTCACTTCCTAGCGAGGTGGACCAGTCCTCGCCTACTTCCAGCGCCGGGGCATCCGTCCATTCTGCCATGAAGTCAGCGAGTGCGGCTCCCTTGATGACCCTAGTGGTGCTGAACTCCAACTAGAATGCCTGCAGCTCGATGTTCCACTCAAAGACCCTTCCGGCAGAGTTGGGGCTCCTGAGCACCCTCTCCAACTTGTAGGCCTTGACGACTTTGATGGGGTGGCCCTGGAAGTAGTGCCACAACTTGCGCGAGGCCACCAGGAGCACAAGCAGGAGCTTCTGAGGCATGGGATAGCGTGCCCTCGTGTCCCGCAACACCGTGTTGATGAAGTACACCGGGTGCTCGACGAGGACCGGCGTGTTGATGAGGCTCGCGCCTTGTGCAAGCTGGGGTGCTTCCTGAGGTGGGGGGACCCCTGGCGCTTGGTCGCTTGCGGGAATCTCTACGGGGTCATCCTGCCGAGCTTGGTCTTCTGTTGCTACCTCTATGGCTCTTGCCGCGCCTTCCTGATCTTGTGTCATCTTGGCTGGCGACGTAGCTTCGCGCGGCGCACTCTTGGCCTGGTGCTCCTCCCGAACCACCACTAGCGCAGTGCTGGCGGAGTATGGGGTGGCGGCAAGATAAAGTACTAGAGGCTCGAGTGGCCGTGGCGCCACCAACACCGATGGGCTGGTCAGGTATCTCTTGAGGTCCTAGAAGGCTCGGTCGGCCTCCTGAGTCCACTCGAATGGGCCCTTCTTCTTCGTCAGCTTGAAAAAGGGTAAGGCGCGCTCTCCCAGCTTGGAGATGAAGCGCCCCAATGCAGTCACCCGACCAGCCAACTTCTGCATTTCCTTGAGGGTCTGCGGTGGGCTCATGCCCTCAATGGCCTTGATCTTATCTGGGTTCGCCTCGATCCTTCTGTGTGACACGAGGAATCTCAGTAGCTTGCCGGAAGGGACACCAAACACACACTTTTTTGGGTCAAGCCGCAAGTTCACCTAGCGCTAGCTTTCGAAGGTCTCCTCCAGGTCTTGGGTCAGGGTTCTCGCCTCTCGAGACTTCACCACAATGTCGTCGACGTAGGCCTCCGTGTTCCTCCTGAGCTACCGCCCTAAAGCGATGTGCATCAACCGCTGAAAGGTCGCACCCGCATTGCATAGTCCAAAGGGCATACAGGTGTAGCAGTACACCCCACACGGGGTCAGGAAGGCTATCTTCTCTACATCTTCCACCGCCATCTTGATTTGGTGATACCGAAAAACGCATCCAGGAAGCACAGTAGGTCACACTCGGCGGTGGGGTCGACGATCTGGTCGATGTGCGGGAGAGGGAACGGATCTTGAGGGAACGCCTTGTTGAGGTTGGTGAAGTCGACACACATTCGCTCCTTCCTGCCTTTCTTCGGCACCATGACTGGGTTCGCCAGCCATTCGGGGTACCTAACCTCACGAATGGCACCTGCCGCCTCCAACTTGCGGGTCTCTTGGACGACGAAGGCCTGCTTCTCAATGGACTGCCGCCTGATAACCCACAACTATAGGGGATCGCAACAGTTTTCGATAAGTAAGAGTGTTGAACCCAACGAGGAGCTAAAGGTAGAATAAATATTCCCTCAAGTTCTATCGACCACCGATACAACTCTACGCATGCTTGACGTTCGCTTTACCTAGAACAAGTATGAAACTAGAAGTACTTTATAGGTGTTGTTGGATAGGTTTGCAAGATAATAAAGAGTACGTAAATAAAAAGTAGGGGCTGTTTACATAAAGACACAACTAAGTTAGGTTTAGTAGAGAGTTTGTTGTTACGAGAAAGTTATTTGTCCCTAGCAGGCAATCGATAACTAGACCGGTAATTATTATTACAATTTTATTTGAGGGAGAGGCATAAGCTAACATACTTTCTCTACTTGGATCATATGCACTTATGATTGGAACTATAGCAAGCATCCGCAACTACTAAAGATTCATTAAGGAAAAACCCAACCATAGCATTAAAGCATCAAGTCCCCTTTATCCCATACGCAACAACCCCCTTACTCGGGTTTGTGTTTCAGTCACTCACGCAAACCACTATAAGAGAACCATGAACGTATTGCAACACCCTACAGCGGGGATCCCTCACGCTTGCGCGACACGGAGAGCACCATAGGACAACTCCAATAATAAAACATGCAACTCAAACCAATCTTGATCATCAAATAGCCATTAGGACAAAACGGATCTACTCAAACATCATAGGATAGCCATACATCATAGGGAAATAATATATAGCGTTGAGAACCATGTTTATGTAGAGATTACAACGGGTAAGAGAGAGGTTACACTGCTGAATAGAGGGGGGAATAGTTGGTGGTGAAGGCGGTGAAGTTGTTGGTGAAGATGACGGTGATGATGATGGCCCCCGGTGGCACTCCGGCGCCACCGGAAGCAAGGGGGAGAGGGCCCCCCTTCTTATTCTTCTTCTTCCTTGACCTCCTCCCTAGATGGGAGAAGGGTTTCCCCTCTGGTCCTTAGCCTCCATGGCGTGGGAGGGGCGAGAGACCCTCCAAGATTGGATCTATCTCTCTCTGTTTTTGCGTCCCCAGATTCTTCCCTTTCACCGTTTCTTATATTCCCGGAGATCCGTAACTCCGATTGGGATGAAATTTTGACACGATCTCTATCCCGAAATTAGCTTTCTTGCAGCGAAAGAAGGGCATCAACCACCTTACGGGGTGGCCACGAGTGTCAGGGGCGCGCCTGCCTCCACAGGACGCGCCCCCTACCTCGTGGGCCCCTCGAGCATCGTCTCGCGTGGATTCTTCTTCCCAAAAATCATATATATTCCAAAAAAATCTCCGTCAGTTTTTATTCCGTTTGGACTCCGTTTGATATGGATATTGTAAGTGCATCTAGTGCCACCCCTAGTTGGTTTTGGAGTACTGACGACAAACCTGGTTGAGGGACTAATGTGTTTGTTAGAATTGTAGGATGGCACAGGTAGAAGTCCCTCATTGATTCGGTTTTCCTACCAGAGATGACCCCTAAAAATGTATGAAGACATTGAAGTCAAAGGTGGTATGTGAAGACATTCACATTGAAAACTATGACAATAGAAGACATTGCGTGAAGACTATGGAGCGCGAAGACTTAGTTGTTTAGTCGTTCTTTTTCTTCTTTGTTGAGTCATAGGAACCACTGTACTGTTAAGTGGGGTCCAAGTGAACCAGTCAGAATGACTGAAGTGATGCTTATCCAAAAACCTATGTCTTCGAGCGAAGACAATGAGAGAAAATCTTATCCAGAGCTGGATAAGTTAGCTTTGCTTGTAGCCCAAGTAAACTTGCTGTGTGTGTTTGAAATTTGACTGTTGGAACACGTGTCAGGTCCTTAGTGACCCAGGGTCATTTCGGACAAATCAGGTCGGGTTGCCTAGTGGCTATAAATAGCCCACCCCCTACAACCATAAACGGTTGGCTGCTCAGAGTTAGTGTACCGCTTTTGTCGTTTGAGAGAAACCCACCTCGAAGCCTTTGAGAGAGAATTCCTTGCGAGGACAAAGCCCTAAACACCCACAGCCAAAGAGTGTTAGGCATCACTTAAGCCTTCCTGTCTGTGTGATCTGAAGACTTATTACACTTGAGGACTGTGAATCCTCCAGCCGGTTAGGCGTCGCATTCTGAGCATCCAAGAGTCATTGTGGATCGTCGGTGAACGAAGTCTGTGAAGATTTGGAAGTCTACCTTGAAGACTTACCAGAGTGATTGGGCGATGACTGGGTGTCGTTAGCTCAAGAGGAATAAGGTGAAGACACGGTCTTCTGAGTTGAATCTCAGCCTCCCTAACCAGACGTACAGTTGTCACAGCAACTGGAACTGGTCCACCAAATCATTGTCTTCAACGAGCCACTGGTTCCATCCTTCCCATCTCTTTATGTGTTGATTGGTCCTTGTGAAGTCATTGCCTGTTTGCATTAGCTATTTGTCTTCACTTTGTGACTGCTTGTTCTGATTGGCTTCATACTATCTTCCATCCTGATCTATACTGCCTAGCTGCTATTAGTCTTTATGCTTTCATTTCATTGAACACTTGACTATGGCTAGCTTAGTGTAGTCTACCTTCCGCTGCATGATAATAGGCTTATTTCTATCGTTTGTCTTTGAAACTTCCATGTTTTGAAGACTTCCATAAAAATCGCCTATTCACCCCCCTCTAGTCGATCACTAGCACTTTCAATTGGTATCAGAGCAAGGTACTCCCTTGTTCTGTGTGATTTGGTTTAACCACGTGGAGTTTTAGCTATGTCGACTGCAGGGATAATCAAAGACTCCGCTGCGTGCCCAGTGTTCGATGGAACTGAATATCCCTACTAGAAGAATAAGATGCACATGCATCTTGAAGCCATTGATGTCGAACTCTGGTATGTCGTCAAGAATGGCGTCCCCAAGGCTGGTGAAGGTGTCACCGCTGCTGATGTCAAGAAGATCGTTCAACTGGACTCCACTGCCAAGAACATCATCTATGGTCATCTGACCAAAGGGCAGTATGGCCGTGTGAGTGCTCTAGAAACATCTAAGCTAGTCTGGGACTGGCTCTCCAAGGTCAACGAAGGCGTCTCAACCCAGAGAGATCAAAGAATCAGTGTCCTCCACAACCTCTTCAGCCGCTTCAAGAGAAACGACAATGAAAATGTTCAGCTCACATTTGATCGACTCACTGACATCACAAATGAGCTTCAAGCCCTCGGCGCTACTGAGATCACCAAGCATGAAGTCGTCAACACACTCCTGAGATCACTTGACAGCTCGTTTGACACCCTAGCCCTAATGATTCAAGAACGCCCTGACTTCAAGACAGTTGATCCGTCTGACATACTTGAAAGGCTCAACACACATGAGTTTTAGCTTTCTGAGAAAAGAGACATCTACGGTCCCAACTATGGGCAAGCTCGTGCCTTGAAGGCAAAAGTTGTTTCATCATCTGAAGAAGAATCTGAGTGCAGTTCAGATGATCCTGAAGACAATGGAAAGGAGCTTGCTATGCTTGTGAAGAAGTTTCATAAATTCACCAAGAAGAAAGGCTTCAGAAAGTCCTCACGATCCAGCTCAAGAAATGATGAAGCTTCTTCTCATGACTACAAGAAGAGAACATGTCACAAGTGCAAGAAACCTAGTCACTACATCTCTGAGTGTCCGCAGTGGGACAATGAGAACAAGAAGAAGAAGAAGAAGAGCAAGGAATATGATTCTGATGACAAGAAGAAGAAGAAATACTCAAAGTCTTGTTCCAAGTCTTCGTCAAAGTCTTCATCACACAATAAGAGCTCATCTGGCAAGGCTCGTGCGTTTGTTGGCAAGGAAATGGATTCAGAGGAGGAGTCCACTTCTGAGGAGGCGGAGGTGGAGTCTGAGGAGGAGTCCGATTCTGGCGTTGCAAGTCTGGCTACAGCATACGTTTCCAAGTCCATCTTCAACACTGAAGACAATGACTTCATCACCGACACTGATACAAATGACAAGGACAACTCTGCTCCCACCTACTGCTTCATGGCACGCGGTGCCAAGGTAAACACACGCACTACTCACTATCAAACATCTAGTGAAGATGACTCTGATTGTTGTTCCAAACCCAGCTACAAAACACTTGCTAAAATTGCAACTGAACAACAGAAAGCTATGGAACATATTCAAAAACTGTTAGACAAAAGCGATGATCTGTTAGACGCTGAAATGAGTCGATCTCAGTCCTTAATTGAAGACATAAAAACTCTTCATGTTAAGTATGAGGAACTTTAAAGTCATCATGAAACGCTCTCAACAACTCATGAAAAGCTTTCCTATGATTATGTTCAAAGGAAGCAAGATCTTGAGAAATTGAGAGCGGCTCATGAAGAACTTCAAAAGGAGAATGAGTCACTTCGCGCCAAACAGATCAGTTCCGCTCAGGAAGCATTTGAACCACCATGTCTTAAATGCATTGAGCGTGACAACGCTACTTCTGTTGCTGGATGTTCTACTGCTGCTACTATTGCAATATCTTCAACTGTTGATGTTGTAACTAACCCCTCTGCTGAGGATACCACTGCTATTGCTGATGAAAATACTAGATTGAAGACATTGCTTGAAACATGGATGTACAAAAGTCTCAAAGGGCATCAGACACTATGTGATGTCCTCAAAATGCAGATTCTGAACCGAAACCCTAGGAAAGAGGGTGTTGGGTTCGAAAGGAAAATGAATGCTGATGACTCTTACTGGAAACCTGAGGAGTACCCCAAAACCACATGGGTTGCTGCAAAGGAACCTTCAATGGATCCATCCACCCTATCTGGCTTCACTTGTGCTAATCCCATTGTTATTGATGAATCCTTTGATGCAAACTATAAACTGTTTAAGAATCAGAATGGTGAAGTGTTTGCCAGGTATATTGGTACTAACTGCAGGAATGGGTCACCTATGAAGAAAGTCTGGGTGCCGAAAAAGTGTTTGGAGAATCTTCTTGTGAATGTCGTCATGACACCACAAGTGAAGAAGACAAACCCCAGACCACAGTCTTCATATGGTCCAAAGGCTTCATACAGACAAAGGACTCACCTGAGTCGCACTAACGCAAATGTTTTGTAGGGAAACCATACTCATGCCTATGAATATGAGCGTGTTTCATCAAACCGCCATGTTCATAAGACCAAGAACTACTCTGCCTAATCTTATGAGTACTATTGTCCACCTGCAAGACTATTTGCTAGGGCTCCAAAGCCAAAGTTCTCAGATGCTGCACTTAGACTCATTGCTTCGAAGCCATCCTTGAAGATTTGAGTGGCTAAGAAAGCTTAACTCTCTTTTGCAGGGAAAGGTCTCCAGCCGAAAATCGAATGCGTCTAAAGCCATTGCTAGGGACCTTAAACATCTTGTAGGGCGCAAGATCAAATGCCCAAATGGTCTTATTATGTATTTTGTTCCTGAGTCGCTTGCTACTTGCCCTATCAGTCATAACCTCGATCTAAGCTTTCATAATCCACTTGCTCGTCAAATGTTTATGCTTCACAATTCACTTCGTGAAGCCTATCCCCCTAACTGCACTGTAGGGTATGACACCAGCTGCTTCAGAATGGATTATTGATAGTGGGTGTACTAATCACATGACTGGCAAGCGAAGTCTTCTCATGGACTCAACTTTACATCCATCTGACAAGAGTCACATCACATTTGCTGATACTGGTAAAAGCAAGGTATAGGGTCTAGGTAGAGTTGCAATCTCAAGGGATCAACACATGGATAAAGTGATGCTTGTTGAATCCCTTTAAGGGAGTCCTGGATTAGGGGGTATCCGGATGGCCGGACTATACCTTCAACCGGACTCCTGGACTATGAAGATACAAGATTGAAGACTCCGTCCCGTGTCCGGAAGGGACTTTCCTTGGCGTGGAAGGCAAGCTTGGCGATACGGATATGTGGATCTCCTACCATTGTAACCGACTCTATGTAACCCTAACCCCATCCGGTGTCTATATAAACCGGAGGGTTTTAGTCCATAGGACAGCATACACATCAACAATCATCCGGTGTCTATATAAACCGGAGGGTTTAGCCTCTTCGATCTCGTGGTAGATCTACTCTTGTACTACCCATATCATCAATATTAATCAAGCAGGACGTAGGGTTTTACCTCCATCGAGAGGGCCTGAACTTGGGTAAAACTTCGTGTCCCTTGTCTCCTGTTACCATCTGGCCTAGACGCACAGTTCGGGATCCCCTACCCGAGATCCGCCGGTTTTGACACCAACATTGGTGCTTTCATTGAGAGTTCCTCTGTGTCATCACCGTCAGGCTCGATGGCTCCTACGATCACCAATAATGATGCAGTCCTGGGTGAGACCTTCCTCCCCGGACAGATCTTCGTCTTCGGCGGCTTCGCAATGCGGGCCAATTCACTTGGCCATCTGGAGCAGATCGAAAGCTACGCCCCTGGCCGTCAGGTCAGATTTGGAAGTTTAAACTACACGGTTGACATCCGCGGGGACTTGATCTTCGACGGATTCGAGCCACTGCCGAGCGCGCCGCACTGTCCCGACGAGCATGATCTAGCTCTGCCGTCGAACAGTGCCCTGGAGGCCGCACCCGCATCGGCTTCGACCCTTAATTCGGAGCCAACCGCACCGATCGAGGATGGGTGGTTGGACGCCGCCTCGGGGGCTGCGATCCCAACGGCGATTGAGCCGAACACCAGTCCCGCACTCCGCGAGACTCGTGACTCCAAGGAGCCGGACTCCTCTCCGGACCCCGAACCCTCCGCGCCCCTGCTGATCGAATCCGATTGGGCGCCGATTATGGAGTTTACTGCCGTGAACATCTTCCAGCACTCACCTTTCGGCGATATTCTGAAGACACTGAAGTCTCTCTCTTTATCAGGAGAGCCCTGGCCGAACTACGGTCAACAAGGTTGGGGTACGGACGATGAAGAAATTCAAAGCCCACCCACCACCCACTTTGTAGCCACTGTCAACGATTTAACCGACATGCTCGACCTCGACTCCGAAGACATCGACGGTATGGACGCCGATGAAGGAGACGACGAAGAACCAGCGCCTATTGGGCCCTGGAATGCCACGTCGTCATATGACGTATACATGGTGGACGCACCAAAAGATGACGACGAGGAGCGGATGGACACACCGAAGGCTTGTTCCCTCGAAAAGCAGTAAAAGCGGCGACGCAAGCGCCGCCCCAAATCCCGCCTCGACAGAAATAGCGATCACACAGACCCAACGCTAGAGCAGGGCGAACCGCTTCCGTACAATGGCAATCCGGATAATCAAACCGAACAAACAAATCCTATCAAGGATAATGGTCCGGACGACATAACGCCGGACAGGTACCCGGAGCAGTAGACTGCCCGTAAAAGGCTTGTTGCCACCGCGAGGAGTCTGAAAAAACAGAAGCAAAGGCTCAAGGCCGCGCAAGACACACTCCAAATCAGGTGGAGTAAAATACTCAACACAGCAGCAAGGTACGGCGACAATCGCCCCTACAAGAGCTACCCAAAGTGGAAGCTGCTACCCGAATTCGATGAGGAGGCCTCAGACCCCCCACAACCAAATATCAAAGCAGCCAGTTGGTTGGATAGACGACCCCTCTACCAACACAGAGCGGCATACAACGCCGCTCACCATGCAACACGCAACCAATGCGAGGGCTCGCACCCAAAGGACGGTGCAACAAGATCCATCTATGGACCACGCAAGCGCGCCCCAGCATACAATGCAACACAACAAACATTCGAACAATGCGGTACACCCAGCTACAGGGGTGCCACACACCCCCTATGTTTCACCAATTAGGTGCTGGACCACGAATTTCCAGAGGGATTCAAGCCCGTAAACATAGAGGCATACGACGGAAGAACAGACCCTGGGGGTCTGGATTGAGGAATACATCCTTCATATTCATATGGCTCGAGGAGATGATCTCCACGCCATCAAGTACCTACCCCTCAAGCTCAAAGGGCCAGCTCGTCACTGGCTCAAAGGCCTCCCCGAAAGCTCCATTGGAAATTGGGAAGAGCTCAAAGACGCCTTTTGGGCAAATTTTCAAGGGACGTATGTGTGACCTCCGGATGCGGACGATTTGAGTCATATAACTCAATAGCCCGGAGAGTCAGCCTGAAAGCTTTGGAACAGGTTTCTTACTAAAAAGAACCAGATTGTCGACTGTCCGGACACCGAAGCCTTAGCAGCTTTCAAGCATAGCGTCAATGACGAATGGCTCGCCAGACACCTCGGCCAAAATAAGCCGAGAACAATGGCCGCATTAACAAACCTCATGACCCGCTTTTGCGCAGGGGAGGACAGCTGGCTAGCCAGATGCAGCACCAGCGACCCGAGTACATCTGAAGTTAGAGATGGAAACGGGAAATCATGGTGCAACAGCAATAACAAACACCGGAATAAAGAAGACAACACGAAGGGCACGACAGTAAATGCCGGATTCAAAAGCTCTTGGCCAGGCCAAAAGCTGCCCCCTAAAGGCACCAGGGACGAATTGTCCAGCCTCAATAAAATTCTGGACCAAGTGTGTCAGATTCATAGTACCCCTGGTAAACCTGCTAATCATACAGAGAATGTTGGGTCTTCAAGCAGTCCGACAAGCTCAACGCCGTACACAAGGGGGAGGATACACCAAGTAAAGACGAGGACGAGCCACCCAAGCAAGACACAGGGGAACAAAAGCAATTTCCACCAGAAGTCAAAGCAGTAAACGTGTTACACGTAATCAAGGGAAAAAACAATGCGGCACTCCCAGGAAAATATACCCAAGTGCTTATCTCCACGAAGTCCTGCCACTGGTCATCTCAACCGATCCATTTCGACCATCGCGATTACTCAGCAAGTACCCGACACGCAGGATGGGCTGCCCTGGTATTAGACCCAGTAATTGGTGGATATCACTTCATAAAGGTCTTGATGGACGACGGCAGTAGCCTAAACCTAATATATCAGGATACAATCCGCGGGATGGGGCTGGACACAACACAAATTCGCCATAGCAATACTACCTTTAAAGGAGTAACGCCAGGCCCAGGGGCTCGTTGTACGGGCTCCCTCCTACTACAAGTTACATTCGGCTCCCCCGATAACTTCCGTCGCGAGCATTTGACTTTCCACATCGCTCCGTTTCAAAGTGGCTATCAAGCACTGCTCGGACGCGAAGCTTTCGCTCGCTTTAATGCAATACCACACTACGCCTCCCTCACACTCAAGATGCCCGGTCCACGTGGCATCATTACAGTGCACGGAAATATCAAGCGATCTCTGCGCGCCGAAGAGACTGAGGCTGCCTTGGCCGCCGCACACTAAAGGCGCCCGGACAAACAAAAGCATCCAATAGGTCGTCAAGACCTCAGATACAACTAATCAAGTTCGGCGCCGCTATTTATACAGAAATAAGTGGTCACACCCCTATTTGTCAATACAAGGGGCTCAACGCGCACAGACAAGTGGCAATTTCTTATCATCTTGAATTATACATGGTTTCTTTAAAAACTTTCCTTTTGCATGACAACTTTTTCACTTAACTTCCTCTCTTTTACAGACGATCATCGTGCTACACCTGTCCAAGATACGGCACAACGGAGACACAGGCGCAGACGTGCAGCAGGGACCCGCTCCAAGGATTCTTTTTAGATTAAGACCCTGCGTAAACCTTTTTTACTGTCTCTTGTTGATACATATCCAACGTTGAGAATGATGCTGACGTCTTGGCATGTGGCCATGCCAGAACAATGCACGTACCTGGACACATGGGGCTTCTTACAAAGGCCACTATTTAGGCCCGGTTTATACCACAAAGACCGAATACCTTAGGGAGTATTCGGCGTTGCGAGTTTGGCCCTATATGCATCAGCTCCGAATCATTGTCTTTGGTCAAATGTTGGGTTTGCCTGGCTCCTGTGTTTTGGTGCCTTACGTTCCGCCTTGCCGGCTAAGGTAGCACCAGGAGAACTATTGCGATTGTGCCCTGGTTCATCCGGACGAGCACCTCAGTAGAGAAAGCCGAAAACTGACTGTCATGATATAGCATGAGACTGGTCAACCACTCGATGACCTGTGGGAATGTTAGAATTCCTCTGCCTTAACGAAGGGCCATTCCCCGGCCAGGCATGTACGCACCCCCGAGATCAGGAGAGTGCGGAGCCACCAGGGGCTATCTAGTAGCCCCACTGTCAAACTCCCATGGCTATGTGAAAGTGCTAAAGCATTATAGTCCGGTTGCCTCGCTCGCTCCGCTATAACCTCCTTAATAGGACCAAGACGTTGGGTTAAGTTTGAATGCGTGTTTTTGCGAGCACCTCCGCATTATATGCGTGAGGGTTGAAGCCGATGGCTGCAATCTTTCAGGTTATACACATGTATACATAAACGGCCGCCCAGGAGGCATCATATTACTTTTAGGCAAAAGTATAAAAATAGCCTTATAAAAATTTATAAAAGCATTTCGCTTACAATAAGATTACATATCACTCAAACATAATATTTTTTGAGGACTGGGTCTCTATCAAACGGGCACCCTCAAGAACTTCTTCAAAGTAGTGCTCGGCAGCCTTTCGACCTATAGCCGAATCCCGCGTTGCAACATTGGTAGCATCCATCTCTGCCCAATGTGCCTTAACATGGGCAAAAGCCATCCGTGCGCCCTCTATGCACGCCGACCTCCTCATTGCATTAACGCGCGGCACCACGTCAAGGAGCTGCTGCACCAAGCTGAAATAGCTGTTCGGTTTTGGCCTTTCCGGCCATAGCTGATCCACAACAGATCTCATGGCGAGTCCGGACAACCTTTCAATTCGGCCCATTCAGCTAATTGGTCAGTCAATGAAAGCGGACGCTCGGGAGAATGGAATTGTGTCCAAAACAGCTGGTCCACTTCACGGTCCATCTGACCTTGGAAGTACTTGACCGTATCGGTAGCGGTCGCCGCCAAATCCATATACACATCCTCCGAACTCCACAGCTGATCCAGAGAGGCATATCGTGGATCTCCGAACTTCCTCTGCAACATAAAGGATTTCCCAGATACAATGTCCCCGGCTTCCCGCAGCTCCTCCTTCTTCGCCCTCATGGCAGAGCGGATGTCTTTTCTCGTCACAGCAGCCTTCTCAAGGTCCGATGCCTTCGCTAGGTTTTCCTTTTCAAGAACCCGGCAACAGTCGGCGGCGGCTTTTAATTCTATGGCCATCTTGGCCATCTTATCTCGGCTCTCGCCAGGCGCGGCTTTCTCAGCTTTCAACTCTTCGGCCGCCTTCAAAACAGCTGCATTACCAAACCTCGCTTGTTCCTTGGCTCGGGCTAGTTCCGCCTGCAAGGCTTCAACAGTGACAGCTCCATCTGCAGTCACAACATATTAAAGATACTGGCATCATGCTGCTCTTACTATGTGGCATTTACTAGATAATGACACTTACCCTGTGCCTTGTCAAGCCTTTTGTTAACAAGCTCGATGTCGGCGTCCGCCGCATCCAACTGATGTTTTAAATGGGCAAACTCGCTAGTCCGGCTAGCCACCGGAGCTTCCATCACCTCCACATAAAGGCAGTATGATTATTACCTGGGAATATGATCCTCTGTTCATCGTCGTTTCCGACGACAACCAGAGTCTCAGGGGCTACTATCTACACAGGGCACACCTAGCATGTGCAGGACTATCATACATTATTTTACGTACCTCAAAGCCTGTTAGTAGACTCATAAAAGCTTCATGCAATCCGCTTTCGGCGAACAAGATTCTCTCCATCACCGTATTCATCAACACACGGTGTTCATCTGAGATGGCCGCTCGCCCCACCAACTCCCTCAGAACATTCGATCGCACACCAGACGGTGCCGGACTCTTTTGTCCGCTCTCTTCATGAGCCGGACACTGGGAGCTTCGGGGTCAATGGGATTATCTTCTGGCCTCACCGGACTCGGAGAGGCCCTCCGCGACGACACTTCGGGGTCGCCCGCTTCTGGAGTGGAGGAGTCCGGAGGAGGCGTTTCGCTCTCCATCATCTCCGGAAGAAGATCCCCCGAAGACGAGCTCATTTGAGAGGGGCTAAGGCCCAAACTGCAAAGATATATGCGGTGGTTATTTTCTCAGAAGAAAAAGATGGCAAACCTGTACTATTAATGTATTTCGGGTCACTTATGACTCGCTGGAGAATTTATCCCCCCGCGGACTTTGTTCGGCAAAAGCACCCCCCCAAGGTAGGACCCTCTTTGGGAGACTTCTTCTCCCGTTTGGAAGCTTCGGCTTCCGAATCCCCGGCCGCAGTCCTTTTCCTCCTCGGGTCGTCTTCCTTCATGGAGACACTCGCTCCCTCGGTTAGAATGGGCAGCATTGGGGGCCCGCGTCCGCCCGTATTATCCTCCCCAGTATCTTCCTTCAAGGCCTCCGAGCAAGGTGCGACCTGGAGCATCTTTTGCAATACCGGATTGTCCAAACCCTCAGGGAGGGGGGCCGAACACCGAATCAACTTCGCCTTTGCTAGCCAGTCCTAGTCAAAAAGCAAACTCTCAATAACTTCGTAACAAATGAGAGATAGTATGTTCGGCCGGAAGATTCCTTACCTGTTCGGCGGTGTGTTTACTACTCAGGACCACGTCCTCGGTGATTACCGGACACTCTACCTGAGGTCCGAAGAACGACTTGTACATCTCCTCGTGCGTCAGGCCGAGGAAATTTTGAATGACGCACGGTCCCTCGGGATTGAACTCCCACAAGCGAAGGGGCCAGCGTTTGCAAGGCTGGACTTGACGAACCAGCATAACTTGTATTACCGCAACCAAACTAAAATCTCCATTGAAGAGATCTCGAATGCAGCTTTGCAGTATAGGCAGGTCCTTGGCTGGACCCCATCTCAGACCTCTGCTGATCCATGACATCAGTTGTGGTGGAGGGCCCGAGCGGAAAACAGGGGCGGCCGCCCACTAGGCACTTCTAGGAGCCGTGATGTAGAACCACTCCTGTTGCCTCAATTCAGACACCTCTAGAATGGAACCTTTGAGCCATGGAGCTCCCGTCATCTTGCATATTGAGGCACCTCCACACGCTTCATGTTGCCCCCCGATCATCTCCGGCTTTACTTCAAAGGTCTTGAGCCACAGGCCAAAGTGAGGGGTAACCCAGAGGAAGGCATCACACACGACAATAAATGTCGTGATATGAAGAAAGGAGTCCGGAGCTAGATCATGGAAATCTAGCCCATAATAAAACATCAAACCCCTGACGAAAGGATCCAGAGCAAGGCCTAGACCTCGGAGGAAGTGGGAGACGAACACGACGTTCTCGTTGGGTTCGGGGGAGGGGACGGCCTGCCCTCGGGCAGGCAGCCGATGCAAAACCTCGGCGGTCAGATATCTGGCCTCCCTTAACTTTTTGATGTCTTCTTCCGTGACGGAGGAGGGCACCCATCGGCCTGGAAGGATAGATCCGGACATGATTGAAGGTTCGGAGCACCTGACGTGAACTTTGGGTGTTTGAGCTTGAGGCGGGGGAAGGATTCGATTGAGCACAGGAGGGAATAAATAAAAGCCTTGTCCCTTTATAAAGAGGGTGAATATCAAGCGTCCTCTCCGTGGCCGTTTGGACTTGCCTACAGTCTAGGAGTCCTAGAAGTGGTTGGGTTACCCATGCCCGTATTGATGAGAATCCCGGAATAAGGGGACACGATCTCTGCTTCGACGAGACGTGCCAAGGAAACCGCCTTGCATGACACGCTGAGGTGGGACAATAAAACGATTTGAATAAAGGCTTGGCCGTGGTGCGATGTCACAACTACGAAATACGTCAGCAGATTAGATTTGTGTAAATATTATTCTCTCTATGGCAATATGTGGAAACTTATGTTGCTGAGCCGGACACTATCTTTGTGTTCAAAATCTTCTATGAAGTACTTGTAGGAGGAACCCGCCTTGCAATGCCGAAAACAATCTGCGCGCCGGACTCGTCGTCATTGAAGCCTGGTTTAGGGGCTACTGAGGGAGTCCTGGATTAGGGGCTGTCTGGATGGCCGGACTATACCTTTAGCCGGACTCCTGGACTATGAAGATACAAGATTGAAGACTTCGTCCCGTGTCCGGAAGGGACTTTCCTTGGCGTCGAAGGCAAGCTTGGCGATACGGATATGTAGATCTCCTACGATTGTAACCGACTTTGTGTAACCCTAACCCTCTCCGGTGTCTATATAAACCGGAGAGGTTCTAGTCCGTAGGACAACATAAAGAACAACAATCATACGATAGGCTAGCTTCTAGGGTTTAGCCTCTCTGATCTCGTGGTAGATCTACTCTTCTACTACCCATATCATCAATATTAATCAAGCAGGACGTAGGGTTTTACCTCCAGTAAGAGGGCCCGAACCTGGGTAAAACTTTGTGTCCCTTGCCTCCTGTTACCATCCGGCCTAGACGCACAGTTCGGGACCCCCTACCCAAGATTCGCCGGTTTTGACACCAACATTGCTATACAGAGTGAGAGAGATAGAACGAAGAAACTTCTGGCAGAGGCGGCGGAGAGGCAACGGGAGTTGGAGGAGAGGACGACAAAGATGTTGGAGGAGGAGAGGGCACGGAATGACATGTAGGCAAGGGCCATGTACGAGCTCCTTGTGGTAAGTTTCTTCTGTAGATTAGCCAAAACATTCATCTAGTGTTTGTCTCATTCCTAACTAGTATGACTGAGTTGTAAAAACCAAATGTGCAGTCTGTGTGTGAGAAGTCCTGTCAGACCGCTCCGCCGATGCGAGTGATTGCTCCTGGGACCACGGTGAGTTTAATTTGAATGGACATTACTTGCTAGTCTTAACATTTGAGTGTCATCATGCTAACGAGACATTGAAAATGATCTTTGGTGCAGCGTAACTCTAGACAAGCATCGCACGATCCTTCTCCAGCTACCGGCACGAGCCAGCCCGCTCCTACACCTCCATGATCACGGTAAGTTTCTCTAGTGTTTTGCTTAACAAATGTATAAAGACCTAGACTTAGATTTATTTCCTCCAATATGCTTACCATAATGACCTAGAGATAGCTTCTTTTCCTCCAAAATGACTTAATAAGCTTAGTGACCTCCAAAACCATCCATTTTACCTAAGTTAGCTCTAAAATGATCTGTACTTAGCTTACTTATGTCAAAAATTGCATAATTAGCTTAGTTAGCTCATAAATGATCCATTTTACCTAAATTAGCTCTAAAATGACCCATTTTACCTTAGTTAGCTTATAAATGATCCATTTTATCCACGTTAGCTCTAAAATGACCCATTTTACCTAGATTAGCTCCTAAATGATCAATTTTACCTATGTTAGCTTTAAAATGACCCGTTTCACCTAGGTTAGCTCCAAAATGAACCATCTTACCTAGGTTACCTCCAAAATGACCCATCACACCTAGGTTAGCTCTAAAATGATGCTTTTTACTAAGTTAGGTCATAAACGATCCATTTCAACTAAGTTAGCTCATAAACGATCCATTTTACCTAAGTTAGCTAAAAAACGATCCATTTCTCCTAAATTAGCTCTTAAATGATCCATTTCACCTAAGTTAGCTCATAAACAATCAATTTGAACTAAGTTAGCTCATAAATGATCCATTTCACCTAAGTTAGCTAAAAACAATCCATTTCACCTTAGTTAGCTCATAAACGATCCATTTCACCTTAGTTAGCTCATAAACGATCCATTTCACCTTAGTTAGCTCATAAACGATCCATTTCAACTAAGTTAGCTCATAAACGATCCATTTCACCTAAGTTAGCTCATAAATGATCCATTTCACCTTAGTTAGCTCATAAACGATCCATTTCACCTAAGTTAGCTCATAAACGATCCATTTCACCTTAGTTAGCTCATAAATGATCGATTTCAACTAAGTTAGCTCATAAATGATCCAGTTCAACTAAGTTAGCTCATAAACGATCCATTTCACCTAAGTTAGCTCATAAATGATCCATTTCACCTTAGTTAGCTCATAAATGACCCATTGCAACTTAGTTAGCTCATAAATGACATATACTTCTTGTTCTAGTCTTCTTCTTGTTCTAGTCTTCTTCTTCTAGTCACCTTTTTCTAATTTTCTTATTTGCCATTTTGCAGATTTGATTCACTTCACGGAAGCTAGCTTGCTATGATGGAGTGCTTGTTTTTTTCATTCTCTTCAAGTATTCTTCTAGCTTGCTATGATGGAACTTGCTATCTTGATGAAACTTTGCATTGTAATATGTATGGATGGAACAATGTGTATGTGCAACTTGATGGAACTTGCTATGTATGAATGGATGGAACTATATATGTATGTGCGATGAAACTTATGTGCTGGATATGTCATATGTTTGCTGTTAAGTAGCCCTGTGAAATATATATATATATATATATATATGACATATATATTTGCTGTCAAAATCATTGCATTTAAAAAAATAGAAAAATGAGGAAAAGCAGGATCTTTGCTGTCAGCCACTGATGGCAAAGCCACCTTTGCCTACAGCCGCGGACGGCAAAGCAGCCACGTGGCGGCCACCTGTGCCTCCTGGGAACTGACCCATTTGGCCAGTTTGCCTACAGCGGCGGATGGCAAAGGTTTTGCCTATAGTGGCTGACGGCAAGGGCCTACCATGTAGTGACGTCCAGCTGACATCATTGAGCAGACGGCAAAGGCCGAACAAATTTTGCCGTCAGCGGCGGATGACAAAGGCTGCCGTTAGCCACCTAATGGACTAACAGCGTAATTATTGCCGTCTGCTTTCTTCGCCGTCAGCTGCTGTTGGCAAAGGCCCCTTTGCCGTCAGCGGCCGAAAGCAGATGGCAAAGTAGCTCTTTGCCAATCCTTACTTTGCCGGAGCCTTTTGCCGTCAGCGGTAGACGGCAAAGACCTTTGCCGTCCGCCGTTCCTGCCTTTGCCGTCTGCCGTGGCTGATGGCAAAGTAGCTGATTCATGTAGTGTATCATCTTGAAGGGGTTCCACATCTTCTTGTCCACGCCACTCCATATGTTGAACTTATGTGAAATATACTAGATAAAAACATTAGTGCAACAAGAGATATGTTGACATTAATTACCAAAACCACCCAGGGAGCACTTGCACTTTCAATCTCCCCATTTTTGGTAATTGATGACAACATACATCAAAGTTTTAGATAAAGATATAGAGAGTAGCAAGTAAAGCTTTGGAAAGACATGTAACATGCATGGACTCCCCCTACATGTATGCAATCATGTCAATATGGAAAGTAAGAGCATGTGAATGAATAAACATGACAGAGCAAGCAATGTGTTACATGTGTCTTGGCTATATGCATCAGAGCAAATGATGTGAGTATATGAAGTTGTAACTTCATGCCCATGATTCCTTCTTGCAAACAATATTTACATTAGCAAGAGATCCTCATGCACATGAGTGTGATGCATATACTTACCTTGTGGTCTTGAGCTAGCTTTGGAAGAGATGAACCTGGGTAAACAAGGTTAGATAACACAGATACATCTACTAGACAGAGCAAATGAAAGAACCACAGGAGTACCAAGACTGGGATGACATGTAGAGAGTGAGTACTAGGTACTCTATAGGTAGACATGTCCCCAAAGGATAAAGATATGCAATGAATTCAACAATTTCCTTCCCTTAGGTGTCTTGCTCCCCCTGAATCTTGTATGGGATACTGGGAGAACATAGGGAAAGAAAATCAGAGCAAAACAGATCATAAACAAAACATAGACATGTCTTTCCCCTCTTAAAGACATGTGACTTCTCTCCTCTTGAACACCAAGCATTTGGGGCCTTTGATGTGATTACCTATCTCTCCCTTTTTTTCTCTCTCTCCCCTTTGAAGAGAATAAACTTTGATGTGATCTCTCTCCCCCTTTGACATCAATTTCCAAGAAGGGATCTTCGTGAGTGTGAGTCAAAATAGGTTTGGTCCTTGAGTCATAGAGCAAAGCAACATATAGATTGTTATGCTGGTAGAGGACAAGAATCGTCGAGTGGAGCTGGAACAAAAATACAGGAACAAGTGGCAAATTGTTTTCTCTATAGTGAAATTGGTGACACCGAGTTATATTTTTCGGTTGCACCAAAATGGTTTGGCGTGACCGAAAGAGACGAATTGATATGACCGAGTTCCAGACAGAGAGAACATTTGTCACCTTAGCTCACGAGGCAAATAAGATTTCACAAAGATCTGCAAGGAATCAACTGAAGGATTTGCAATGAATTGGATGCAAGAGATGCAGAACAAAAACAAAGAAAAAGAAAAGAAATCTAGATGA